>NW_020864786.1:0-12607 GCF_003713205.1 Coffea eugenioides
TCTTGGAGAGATTAATTTTCTGCCCTGATAGATTTTCGTACAGCCGCAGGAAAGAGGACACAGCCTGCAGACATTCAGATGACGCCCGCGTGAAAATAACCATGTCATCAGCAAACGCAAGAAACGGGACCAGCCCTCCTTTAGACAAGAACCTAAAACCCTTATTGCTAGAGACCAACTGCTGAAGACCACGTCCAAGGAATTCAGATATGAACAGGAAAAGAGTGGAAGATAAGGGATCCCCCTGACGAACCCCTCTAGATGATTTGAAGAAACCCGTGAGCTCCCCATTAACCAACACAGAAAACCAAACGTTGGATATCAATCGAAAAATCAGATCTACCACACCCTCCTTACAGCCAAATTCACGGAGCATGTATAATAAAAACCCCCAGTCCACCCTGTCATATGCCTTCTCCATATCCAATTTAAAAATTACGTTAGGGTGTCGCAGCTTCTTGTCTAAATCCAAAATTAATTCCTGAGCCAATAAAACATTATCCTGTATACCCCTGCCCGGTATGAAACCAGTCTGAAATTCTAGAATTAACTTAGGGAGTAGCTGATTAATGCGGGTAGACAAAACCTTAGAAATAATCTTCGAACTAACGTTAGTCAAACTTATTGGCCGAAAATCCTTCCACTCACAGGCACCCTCTTTTTTAGGCAATAGAGTGATCGTGGTACTAGTAAAACCACGAGGCATTGTGGCACCAGCAAAAAAATCCTTCACCGCATCCATGAAATCGTCCTTGATACACTCCCAGCAACTTTGATAGAAACCCCCTCCAAATCCATCAGGGCCCGCAGCGCTCTGAGAGTCCAGTGAACTAATCACCGTGTACACCTCCTCTACCGATGGTGGTTGCAGCAGCATGTCATTCTCCTCCTGTGTAATCTTGGGCAGATCAAGGGCCGGCCTGACGCCAGAACAAACCCCGCGGTCTGCTGTGAACAAGGTAGAAAAAAACTCACTGGCCGATAGTTTAATGTCACCGATCGTATCAACCCAACTATCCCCATTTCCCCTAATTCGTGCAATAAAATTAGAGCTACGTTTCTGCTTAACTGTTGCATGAAAAAAGGAGGTATTAGCATCCCCCTCCTTGATCCATTTGATCGCAGCCTTTTGTCTCCAGAATTCACATTCTACCGCCAGCTCCCGAGAATGAACTGCCCGTGCCTCATTAACCGCCGTCCTAGACAACTCATCTCTATGCTGATCATACAACAACTCCTTGGCCAATAAATTGTCTGCTGCCACCCTGACCCTTTGGTGGATATCCCCAAAGACATCCATATTCCATTTAGCTAAAACTCCTTTAACCACTTGCAACTTATTAAAGAATTTCTGCATTCCCACTCCAGAGACAGGCTGATCCCACGCAGCCTTAACCGTCTGGTGAAAAGTGGAGTGCCCTCGCCAGACATTAAGGAAGCGAAAGGAGGACTGCTTTGAAGACAAACCTCCCCCCCTGACCAGCAACGGACAATGATCTGACCGCCCTCGATGGAGATGAGCTACTCGAGTCATGTCAACCTCAGACAGCCAAACGCCATTAACGAGCGCCCTATCGAGACGCTGCCACATGCGACCATTGGTCCAAGTGTAAGCAGACCCATCGAATTGAACTGGAAAAAGACCACTCCGATTTACTGCAGAGTTAAATTCCTCCAAATCACGAAGATTCGGAGGCGATCCTCCAATCCTCTCCTCCGCACAAGAAACAACGTTGTAGTCGCCTATCGCGATCCATGGAATAGTAATGGTCGTGGAAAATTGCTCCAGAGCCTCCCACAGGCGCCTCCTACCAATTCTGCTACACTTGGCATAGATAGCCGAAATAACAAAAGAAGAACCAGAAGGAAAAGACAGATTTATATGGACTAACTGATCCGCAGCTTCTAAAAACTGATAGCGAACATCCGAACACCAGAATATCCAAATTTTATTATTTACGAAGGACCGAGCAAAATCAAACCCCAAGAATAGCTGCACACTGTCCAAATGAGAAGCATTCGCTAATGGCTCCAACAGAACCAGCAACCTAATATGATTAGATCTACAAGTGCTACGAATATAACGAAGTGACTCCTTGTTCGAAGCACCCCGAATATTCCATACTATAAACTTAATCGGATCTAACATTATTAGACCGTAAATTATAATGCGCAGATGAAACCGTACCTTCCCGCTTCCTGGGTTGTCTACTACGACCCTTGTGTCCCTGAGTCAATTCTTGTAATAGCTGAGAGTCAGTATCCTTCATAGGCATCCCAGCAACAAACTGTTCGCAGCAAAGTTTAGACGCTTGAAGTCTGCTGGGCAGTCGATCCTGAAAACTTTTAAGCTCAGCTAATGACAGCATCTGTACCCCTGAACGGCCTGCAGAATTAGACCGCACCAGTCGAGGACCAGGATGTCGTGTAGGCGAAAGGGAAGAAGAAAAGCGCTCGTTGGTCTGTAAAAAAGATGTAGGCTTTGAAGACAGAAGACAGACATCCCCACCACCAATGGGGATATTATCCGATAACGGTTTATCCGACGAAAACAACTCCTGGGAAACAACGGTGAGCACATTCTGCGAATCTGCAGCCCCCATAGAGTCGGTCGGACGACCAGAAACATGATCACCAATATGAGAAGACTGTCCCCCAGAAGGGTTGGAAGACGTAGCAACAGCCAGTGCTAAATTACCAAAGTCAGGCTCCCGTACTCCCTGGACAACCTCAATCCCAGGATCCGCAACAGGAATAACTTCATCCACTATCCCCTTAGGTTGAAAAACCTGGGTGACTTGAGGCTTAGCGGGGGCTGGTTTAACACGGCGCGGAGGCCTCAAATCCGGATGTTTACGATGGCAGGTGGTTTCCGTATGACCAATCAACGAACAAAAAGCACAATATGAAGGAACATCTTCGTACTCAATCTGCTGCCAAAAACCCCACTGATCATCTCCAATCCAAATCCTGGAATTAAGGGACTGCAAAACATCGACTTCCAACAATATACGGGCAACAGACGGCCGTTTCAATGAAGCCGTAGCTTCATCCACTTTTAACGGCCGACCGAGTAATGTACCCAGCTTGAACAGGAATTGCTTTTCAAAAAACGGCAAGGGAAGACCCGGAAAGCTGATCCAAACTGGGGCGATTGAAGACTCCGCTCCTGGTTGAAAATCAATTGTCCATTTCGACAGGGACATATGAAACTTGCCCACGTACCAAGACTTGCGACACCAAAGCCTGGTGTAATCTTCCTCTTCGGCTGGACGTAAGAGAATGTGCTTGGAATCTAATAACCCAATCGGGCACGCACCACGCAGCCCCAACGAAACAAGGAACTTCCGAATGAACTCCATAGAAGGCCGGCCCACAGCGAATCTGCCGACCAGTGCGTTAGAGTACGGCGCCGCAATCTGCATCATATCCTGACGGGAGATCACCAACGACGGCTCCCCCTTATACGTACTGAGCTGACCAATACCAGAGGAAGAAGAAGAAGGTTGAGAAAGAACTGAGGCGAACGTCTTCGGTGGCCTGACAAGAGGCGGCGCCTCCCCATGCAGGAGAGCCGCCATAAACCCTAGCCCTTTTTTGTTTCGTTTTGTCTTTTCTCTTTTTTTCTTTTTTCTTTTTTTGAGGTGCCCTTTCGGGTTTTCACCTAAAGACGCAAATGAAAGAGCTCAACCATGATCGACTCAGGAGTTTGAGTTGAAGATTTCTGGCATCAGTAAAATGCACTTCCCTTAGAAGTTTAAGTGAAGGCATTATAGACATCACTTGCCAATTGATTAGCGAAATTCCTAATAGAAATACAGCAAGTGACGAAAGTCAGGACTTTTGGGCTTTTGTAATGAGGTCAGGTGGGGTGTTTTTCAAGAAAAGTTGAGGCTTGAAAGCAGGTTTGATGAAAGGTGTGAAATAACCTGAGATTGCATCATTTTGAAATTATCTCTAATTTTGAACGAAACCGAGGAAATTTGCCCCAGTTTGATTGGATTTTCTCTTTCTTTGCATTTTCTCCATTGCATTTTCCTCACTTTTTGCATTTTCCTTCAAAAACTAAATTTGCCCCAGTGTGGGGTTCTTTCTTTTCTCTTTTCCTCTTTTTCCTTTTTCCTTTTTTTTTCAAAATGAATTTACCCCAGTATGGGGATTTTTCCTTTTCCCTCTCTGATAATCTCGTTTCAAAATGAATTTGCCCCAGTGTGGGGTTTGCAATTCTCAGGGGCTGCCAAACGAAAATTATTGTTCTGATAGCTCAAAAGGGATGACTAGGGATGAAATGTTTTGATTGGAAAGGAAGATGGCCTGACCTTTGCCTCGTCCCTTGCATGATTTCCAAAAGAAATTTGCATAATCAAAAATAAAACTTCTTACACATGTCTGAGTTGATAGGTTGAGAGACTGTTTGTCCGTCCATCTCTTCAAGGATAAGTGCTCCACTCGGTAGCACCTTTTTGAATGACAAATGGCCTTACCAGTTTAGGCCAAATTCGTCTTTGATTTCATCTTGCATTGGCAAATCTCGCTTTAACTCTTTGTCCTTCTTCTCTAAAGGACCGGTGGCGGACCTTTTTGTTATGAACACAGGCCATACGATATTCAACTGCTTTTCATCCATCAAAATCAATCGTCGGTGACGCTGCTTTAACCAATCAGCTTAGAACTTGGAAGAGGAGGGATTTCTTGATGAAAGGCTTTCTTAACGAAAGGATTTTCAATGAAGAGCTTTCTTAATGAAGGGATTTTTCAATGAAGGATTTTTAATGAAGGGATTTTTGGCCTTCTCAAAGAAGGGATTTTTCAACGAAGGGATTTCTGACCTTCTCAAAGAAGGGATTTTTCAATGAAGGGATTTCTTAATGAAGGGACTTTTGGATGAATGGTATTATCGGAATCCAGAACAGTGATATTCAAAGGGTCAAATAATTTCATCTTTGGCCATTTAAAAGAATTAAAATTCAGGACAATAATCAAATAAACAAATTGTGCATTTAATGGAAAAACTAATCAAAGCGAAAACAAGACAAAAGCTTAATTGCGAAAGATGTTTTCATGAAGCTATTCACATATGCAAGAAATGGTTTTTGTGAACTTTAGTAAATAACAACCCCTAGATTTACCGAAATTCCCTTTGAGAGGGAAGATACTCGGCCATCCAAATTGTGCAAAGCTCCTTCAGGATTTTCAAATTTCGTCGTTGGAGGTGGATGCCTCGAAGGTGTCCTGGTGTTCAGGAAAAGGATTTGTACTTATGATCGGCCCTTGTTCACCTCTTTTCCTTAGCACTATTTCTCCTGCCTCGATCATGTCTTGGACTTTGTGCTTAAGTGCCCTGCAATCGGCGGTTGAGTGGCCAGGTACTCCCGAATGATAGGCACAAATAGCATGTGGATTGTACCCAGCAGGCATGCCATGAAGGTAAGTTGGAGGGGGAATCACGCCTATTTTGTTGGCAACCTTCAATTGCTCATACAATTGGTCCAAAGGCCTGCCTAGGTTGGTGAAGGTTCGGGTACGGCTTTGATTGTAGGTTTCAGTGGGTCGGGGATAGTTGTAGGTGGGTCTATTTGGTGGGGAAAATCTTTGGTGGTAAGGAGGCCGAGGACGAGCTTGTTGAAAGCTTGGTTGAGATATTTGGAAAGGGGTTGTAGGCGGGTTGGCATAATTTGGGCGAGGTCGAGGATGAGTGATATTGGTGTGGTAAACAGGATGAGGATTTGAGTAGTAGGAGTAAGGGTTTGAGTAGGTAGGGTATTGTCGAGGTCTGGGTCTTGGGACAGGGTTTTGATTCCAGGTGAAGGCAGTTTCCCCCTCTTTCTTTCTAAATTGCGGGTTCTTCTCACTAGTCCCCTGTCTTTGCAAAGCATCCAACTGGGATTTGAGGGCAGAGACATTAACAATCTTCCCAGCTTTCACGAAGTCATCGTACTCCTCAAGTTTATTGACAATGGCGGCGAACGAGCATCCAGTCATGCGGAAAATTTCTTCAAAATACGGGGGATCATGTGCTTTAATGAAAGTGCGTATGATTTCGTCCTCAGTCATTGGTGGCTCGACTTTGGCAGCTATTTTCCTCCATCTCTTGGCATAAGTCTTGTGATCCTCGGAGGGTTTTCTTTTTGTTCCTTCCAACGTATTTCGTGTTGGAGCCAGCTCGCAGTTATACTCATATTGCCTTACAAAAGCATTGGACAAGTCAATCCAGGTTTTTACTTCTTCGGACTTCAAATTTGAGTACCAGTCGAGGGCATCCCCCTCCAGACTTTCCGGGAACAACCTTAGAGGCAGGTTCTCGTCGTCTACAGGCTTTCCCAACTTGTTAGCAAATAGTCGGAGGTGTGTCTTGGGATTACCCGTCCCATCGTATTTGTTGAACTTCGGAGTTTTGAATCCCTCAGGCAATTGTACATTGGGAAAGAGACAAAGCTCATCGTAGTCCAGGACTTCTTGCTTGTTCAACCCCTGACTCTTCCTCATAAACTCATCAAAACGATCAAGGCGTTTGAGCAGCTTTATATCAACGGGAGCAGAAGATTCCCCCATTTCTGCCTTGGTTTGAACAATATGGTCTGGTAGGAATGGCTCAGCAACAGGGTAATAAAAGGTATGTGGCTCAGGTGGTATATTTGAAGTGATTTGGGGTGGTGGACCTCGCGTGTGAGTAAGAAAAAATGAAGGATGAGGAGGGTAAGTGTATGGTAAATTTGTGGTGGGATAGGTGAAAGTTTCTTCGGGTGCAATAGGAAATGATGGAATAACAGTGGCATGGGCCGAAGGTAGGACAAACGGCTCTTGCTCAGGCTGTCTGGCGGGTACAGGTTCGGGTTGAACTCCGCTGCTAATTAGCTCATCATTCAACTTCCTTTGAGCGGCTATCTCAGACGCCATCTCTCCAAACTTGGTAAGCATCTCAGTCAACTGAATCCCCAAACTTGCAGTCTCGGGTTGAGCGGTAGTAGCAGACCTATCTGACTGTTCCGGTTGTGAACTCATGTTTACACGACTCCTCTGGGCTTGACTACGGGATCGCGTTATGATGGGGCTTCGACGAGAAGCTATATTTAAATATTACCTGAGAATTTTTGAAAGATTGCCTTTAGATTTAACCCTCGCTTAGTTATTCCAATAAAAACAAAGAAAAAGAAAAGAAAGAACAAGAGTTAGTAGATATTCAGAAAATTCGGATGCATGTCCTATGGGGGAACCCTTTTGTGCCAAGGGTAGGCCTAGCATGAAAATGCAGTCCTCCAGAGCAGGCACTATACAATACCTGATGGATCCGATCGACTGATCGTGTGAGGAATGATTTGAAAAATTTGGCCACTTGGAGTGAGAAGAGACATTTGCCCTAAAACATGAGGACGAAGTCGGAACGGATTGCTTGCTTTGATCTACACATAAAATGATTTGTGAAAGGGATTGCCATGTCTCGATTAATTTATTCAATGAACCCTAAAGGGGAAAAAGCGAGTCAAATGGATAAAATTGGTGATTTATTCAAAATCGACCGATTTACCTAAAAATAGGTAAGCTGGATAACATTGACGATTTATTCAAAATTGATCGAATAGATAGACTTGGTCAACTGAATTGAATGAAATTGATGATCTCTTCAAAATCAACTTGATTTCGCCCTAAAAATGGGTAAATTGGCCAAAGAGATGAAATGGAGTTAATGATTTATTTTAAAAAATCGGCCAAATCCCTAAAAGGGTAAATTGGTCAAATGAATTGATGATTTATTCAAAAATCGACCGGATGACCCTGAAAAGGGTAAATTGGTCAAATGAATTGATTTATTCAAAAATTGACCGGATGACCCTAAAAAGGGTAAATTGGTCAAATGAATTGATTTATTCAAAAATTGACCGGATGACCCTAAAAAGGGTAAATTGGTCAAATGAATTGGATGAAATGAATTTACTCAAAAATGATTAGATTGAACTAAAATTGAATGAATTGACAAAAAATGGATTGGATAAAATGGATGATTTGTTCAAAAATCGATTGAGTTCTCTACCCATTGGGTAGTTTCAAGAAATCATTACAATGCCTTAGTCTATGAGCCTCCTAGAATCAAGATTTGGCCTCCATTGATTTATCGTCTCAATAGTGAAGAATTATTTGCGTTTCTTCAAATTAATGTCCTTTACGCAAGGAATTTTTACCAATTTTGATAAAGTGGCCAAAAGGTGATTATTAGACGCTCATATTCCAAAGATCGCTCTATGAAAATGATCGGATCCTACCTTACCTTGTGCACTACCCCTTTGGATGATACAAAAAATGTAAACGTGCAAGTCTCCTTGGATTAAGTATCCGAG
Organism: Coffea eugenioides; assembly: GCF_003713205.1. Lineage (NCBI taxonomy): Eukaryota > Viridiplantae > Streptophyta > Magnoliopsida > Gentianales > Rubiaceae > Coffea > Coffea eugenioides. The sequence continues at coordinate 8,334 of NW_020864786.1, forward strand.
ACATATGGTGGCTTATTCCTAAACACGGGATCCCCTAAATGGCATTCCCTTCCTAGGGTGGATGCGTGATGCCAGTTTATTAAAAGCAGTAAGATATGCAATTTGAAATGAGACATGACCTAAGGAACCCTTTATCTGCCAGGGTAGGCCTAAAATGGTATGGCATTATTAATTTATGAACGAAATATACCACAATTTTTAAACATGCAATAGCCTATCTATAAGGGTATGTCCTAAAAGAAGGTCATGCCCGACCTCTTATTTCCTAACGTTTGTGAATGCAAAGGCAAGAGACAAGGAAAGTTAGTTCAACACATAATCACATAACACGTTGAACAATTAAATGATATAAAAGGTAGGAAAAGTAAATAAGGAAAAGGGTGGGATCCCTCCCCTCGTGAATGGTGTCCCTACTAGGGCAAGGCAGACTCTACCCTAGGTGAACTATATGGATGCATGCGGTTGGGGTTCACTAATGCATCTAGACTCGATAAGCTCAGGTCCCCAAGCCTTCAGACTCGTGGCCAAGGGTCATCAATCCCAAGGCCCTTTGTCGGTGGCTCGAGCGATTCCCCAAACACCGCTACGCACACGTCGTGTTACGGCTGCATGTTTGAGTGAATCTATAAAAAACCCTCAACCTTCGACTAAAAACTAAAGGCTATCAACCCAAAGTTTAAAGCGGAAGATTGAGTGACCCATTGGATCGTGCTACGCACACGTCGTGTCACGATCACACGTCCAAGTGGGTCTCCTAATCCTAATAGGGTGGAGTGGCGTGACAAGCCACTAAAAAGAAAATAAAGAGGGATGAATAATAAAGCGTATGCGCGTATGATAGTATACGTTTTGGAGGGGAGGGATCGAGAACCAACGCGTGGCTCTAAGGGTGACACACCCCCCCCCCAAAATGCAAATGCAAAGCGCGAGATAAAGCAAGTACAATCATACATCCAATCATCCAATCATACATACGTGAGTGAGGGAGTAGTTTGATATGCGCGTACGTGGCAAAAAGTCCTAGAAAGGGAAAATGCAATCCTAATATCCAAATGCTATACATAAAAAGGGTAGAAAAAAGGAAAAGAATGGCTAAATCAAATGCTTGGACCCACTTAGGAAGTCCCCAGTGGAGTCGCCAACTGTCGCGCCCCACTTTTTGGAAAAAATAAAATAATTTGTTTTTGTTGAATTTTATTGATTTGGGAAAAATGATTTTTGTTGATAAAAACAAAAATGGGTCTAAATGGGACTTTTGAAAATGCGACGATTTGACCCAAGAAAAATAGTTCAAAAAGGGTTTTTTATATGAAAAATGGAGTCGCCACTTGGTATAGAGTTAGGGTGTACCAAGTCACCAAAAAATGAATTTTTTAAAGAAAAAAAGTAAGAAAACCCTTTTTAAACGACTCCTAGTCCACGTAAAACAAAGAAAAAGGTTCGGGAGTCACATTTGACGAAGGGGAAGGCAAGGATAAAAATCCAAGGCACCCCTTCGACCTAACCAAGGCTAGTTGCGTGATTTAACCCTTATTTTCCTATATTTTCTACCCAAAGTATGTATTGCAAATTGGATTTGACTAATGAATGAGAAATGCAATCCTAAGTCTAAGAAATGTTTCTTATGAGGCTTTTGGTCCCATTCACACGAGTCGTGACGGCCAATAAGGAAAGTCCTCATAGAAAATCATGAATGATGCAAATGAGGACTCAAATGAGAGTGTAAGTGTGCAAAATGTAGAAAAAAGTGCATGTGTGCAATTTGAAAGTGTTTGTGTGCAAATGAATAAAAATATAAATGCTCGTGTGCAAGTGAATGAAAATAGTAAATATATAAGTAAAATAGGTGCAATGTGTGAAGTGAAAAGTAAAGAAAGTGAATAAGTGTGTGAATATGACATGTGGATTTAAAATATATAATTAGTGAGGAAAATAGTGAGAAAATGATATGAAAATGCATGAACTTAGAGGAATGCATCAGGTCGGGTACGGGAATGACCTCTAGTTTTTGTGATTTTAATTTTCCCTTTGATTAGAAGGAAAAACTAGCGTGCTAAGGCTATTTTGAAGCCACACTCGCTTGTTTCCCTTACCCAAGGGGGTTTCTCAGGCAAATGGACCCTATAACTAGCATGAAATGCAAAGGCCTAAAATGAAGGGAAAGGGAATCGGGGGCATGCAAAAAATGACAAAACTAAAAAGAATGCATGACATGTAATGAACATACAAACATGTACTAACGAGGGGAAACCCCTAAGGGTCTAGCGTTGGACTAGCCCATTCTATGAATTCCGACTAGCGTTGGACTAGTGGAAACGTACATTCGTCCATCACATTCATTCATGACCATGGAAAGCGAGTAGACATGTCAAACACTTATAAACACGTAGCACATAACATTTAGCATGCATATCTAGATGCCAAAACCTAAGAAGGCGATGAAACATATAGCACATAGACATGCAAGACACATAAGGCAACTAAGGCCCTAACTATCACATTTTTAGGGGAAGAAGGCCTATACAATCTAGGAGGGGGAACGGAATAAAAATAAAAATAATAACCTAGCTATTACAACTTGGTATTCAAGTGCCTTCAAATCACTTGCAAATTAAGAAAAATGAAATAAAAAGAAAGCGAAATAGGCAATTAAACATGAAATGAAAAGCGAATTAAAGCATGCATATTCACACATAACACATAGGAGCACGTAGAGTCAAAATCAAGTAAGAAATGAAGGATTAGGGTGTACCTCCCTTGAGTTGGGCCCAAATGGAATGGAACCACTTATTTACCCTCAAAAATAATAAAAGAGTCAAAGCATCACTTTAATCAAGAAATAATCACAAAAGATAAAAGTAAACATGAAATTGAATCAATCCAAGGCATTTAAAGGAAGGTGAACAGCCCATGTAAAATTTAAAACAAGTAGTGACTTGATTGCAAAAACTAAAGAAATTTGAGGGGTCAATTTGATTGATTTTCCCAATTTTTTGGGTCATACTGGCATAAGGGGAAACTTGAGGGGGTTAAGAGGCAATTTTGAAACAATTTTTCCATGCAAATTCATGCAAGCTACGTGAGACTTAAACTACTGCAACTAAAATGCAACATGCTCTCTTTTGCTTCCAAGACAAAACCAAACGCACAGCTTATTGTTCAAGCTCGGATTTCAAACCCAAACACACAACTTTAATCTAGACCCAAACTTCATACTCACCACCATCCAATCAGGTAGAAAATTTAGAAATATTTCATGCCAAATTCTGGAAAATCATGCAAACATGTAAAGGAAAAGAAAACAAAAGGCTGCTGCAATCTCTTTGCGATTTCTACACCATTTCAGTCGAGATTTCATCATGCAAACGAGTTCACCAAACCCAGATTTTAACTATCAATTATCAACTAAATCAAACCCAAGATTTAAATGTACAAACAAAGTGATGAAACCGACTTGTAAGCTGTTGCCGAATGGAACATTAAACTAATGCAGCAAAAATGATGTGAGAAACGTTTCTGCAATTTTCTTATTCAGCCTTCAGCAACTAAACAAAGCCCAACACACAACTTGTTTTCCAGTTCAGATTTCAAACCCAAGCACAAGGCTTTAAACTAGGCAGCAAGCCATCATCCAAACAAATAGAAAAAAAAACTGAGCAAAATCCAGTGCAAACAAAAATAAAATACGTTCAGCAAGTTGAAAAATCTGGAACATATAAAACTGATTTGGCAAGTTGAAATGCATTTTCCAGCAAGTGCTTGGGCATGATTCAAATACTTTTTGACCCAAAGACATGAACTCAACACTAAACTTTCCACTTCTTCCCTTCCACACAGAATTAAGCATGCAAGCTCAGAAAACAGCCATGGAAAGAAACAGTAAGAAGAAAAATGCAGCAATTTTTTATTTGCGTGCAAACACTCCAACAAGCTCTACCAATATGTCATTTACAGACCAAATGCAAGGAATTTGCCCCCCATTACCATCGAATGTCCCCAAACATGAACTTTCTTATAGACGCAAGCAAAGCCAATGAACAAAACAGGAGCAATGAAGCGCAGCTTTTCTTATTTCAGACAAGACTTCCGGATATCATCTTAACAGTAATCGCATGCATGACCCTCTTAAAATATTCTAGAGTGAAATCAACAAGTGTGGAATATTTTACAGCTTGTCAAACTTTAAATGCAACAATTTGGAATCCCAAAATTCCCAAAGAAAACTGGAAAAATTCTTTCTCCCTTCCTCGGATAAATTGAAACATTTCCAGCAG
>NW_020864787.1:0-45760 GCF_003713205.1 Coffea eugenioides
CCATTTTGCGGCTGAATAACATAGGTAAGCATTTGGTGTCTACTTCTTTGTCTCAAGTTTTTCCAAAACTCAGACAAAGAGGGGCAAACTGTAGACACCAAATTTTTAGTGTAATTTCATTTACTATTTATTTTTTATTTGTTGTGTTAGTTTTTATTTACTTTTTAGTTTTTTTAGTTTTTTATTTTAAGCCATTTTAGCGTAGAATTTCTTGGAAAAAAAAGAAAAGTATTCACAAAAAATATGTTTTAGAGATTCAAATTCATTGTTAATTTTAAAAAAAAAAGAAGGAAAAGAGAAAGAAAAATTAGCATTTGATTTTATCTTTTTATGCCTAGTTTCGCTCATTTTTATTCGATCTTACTTAATTAGTTATTTTTCTTCATATTTTGTTTATTGTTAATTAAATGAAAAAAAGGGAAAAAGAAGAAAAAGGAAAAAAAGGACGCAAGCTTCATGCAGAGGCCATCGGATGGCTCAGAAAATTGGAAGAAAAATGCAGCTCCAATCTCCTCCTTTAATTCTAGGTTATGGGGGGATTTTATGGCTATAAAAAGAATGAAAGGCAGCCAAGAAAGGGGGGACAGCTGAAAATCTAAAAAGAGAGAGAGGACCCGGGAGTAGGAAGTAGCGGCGGAGGGTTAAGTAGAAAGGCCGAGAGAAAGAGGGATAGGGAGAAAGTTAAGAAAGCATCGAGTGACGGCTGAAACGGAGAAGAGCAAAAGAAAGAAAAACAGAAAGCCATGAAGCTGGGGGAAAAAGGAAAAAAGGAAAAGTTGGCGGCTGGGTCATGTAGGAAGGCCGAGAGAGTTTTGACGGGGAGGTTTTGAGACAGAGAGAGAGTTGGGGGCTGGACAGAGAGCTGAGGAAGAGACCAAGAGGTTCTGGAGAGAGCTTGAGGGATTTCAGTCCAAGCCAAACCAAAGTAAAGAACCACCAAGAATCGAAGGATTCAGCAATGGGTTGCTGATGCCGCTGCTGCCACCAGAATCCTCCACCACCACCTGTAAATCACCGCAAAAAGCTTGAAAGAAAGCATTGTGAGATACCCTTTCCCTTTAAATTCAAGTTTCCTTTTAAAAAGTTCAGATTTTTGAAGCCTTCTAAGCGTGGATTCCCTGAATCTGTTTCAGACGTCTGGTTTTCGATTGCTTAGTATCTCTTCACTTCTATTTTATGTTCATCGGGAATCTGCCTTTTTTGTTGTGAAAAACCTAGGAACTACAAGCTATGTTTTGGAATCCGTATGGCCGAAAACCTGTGAACCGAAAGCTGTTAACTTTCGTGTGGTTTTCCTGTCATGAAACTGAATGCGTATGATTCGTGTGCGATGAGTTGTGTTCTGAATAGCTTAGTAGTTGTCATGGTTTGAGTTTAGTTGTATGTTCCACTAAATGGTAGCGTTCATTTACTGTGCTTTATGCTAAGCTATAGCATGGCAGATTCATTACAGTAGCAGAATGTTTGCATTTGTTTTTGAGAAAAACTCCAGCTGTTGCTCTAAATGAAGCTCCAGCTGAGTTTCTGTTCGTATCCAGAAGATCAGTTGCTTCTTTTCTCTATTTTGGGTCAGTTAATGGATCGGTTAAATGTGCTAAGGTTTGTTTCGTTTCATGGGAATATGCTTCGGCTGAGTGAAGGTGACATGAGCATTTGTTTCGGATGAGTTTTTTTGCTGCATTTTGTTCTTGTTTATGATAGCAGAGGTAGGCAACCAGGGCAAAAAGCTGCTGCATTTTTGCTGTCTTCTCCGCAGCCACTCACCCATTTTTTTTTGAATCCCTTTGCTAGTTAAATCTTGTGCCTAAGTGTTTGATGATGAGGTTGTATGTTTGGTCGAAGCTATAAAGGTTTTTGCGTGAACTTAAGATGAGTTGCGGCTGCTAAAATTGCAGCAAGTGCACTTTCGGTTGCTGAAATTCCCAAAGCTTCGGCTAGCTGCCGAAAATTTCTTATTGTTGCAGAAATGTTTCGTAAGCTTTATATGAAGATTGCTTGAGCTGTCCAAGTGTGCATGTTGTTGTCCGACTTTTGGTGTTTAAATCTACAAGTTTCATGATGCAAAAGTGAGAGGATTGTGTGGTAGTTTTGTTTGGATTTGATTGTGTTTGAAAGCTGGATTTGTGAAGTGCTGAATTGCAGAAACATTATCTAAATAAGGAAGAAAGCTTCGTGTGCATGCATGCATGGAAAACAAAAGAAAATTTCACTTTGACCCCTTGGCTTCCAACTAATGCTGCTATGACCCAATCAATTGAATAATCTCCTCAATTTGGTCCTTGGTAGTTTTAATTTTACAACTTCATTGCTTGTTTGCTTCAATTAACTACTATGCTTTGTTTCAATTGCACTTAAGTCATGACTTTAGGGGCTTCATGATCAAGTGAGTTTTGTTTTGCACATTTTCTTTAATTTTCCCAAATAAATTGGTACCTTGACCATTTCTTTTATTTTGGAGGATAAATAAGTGATTTCACTCCATTTAAGGCATCAACTCAAGGGAGGTATAACTTCTTTTATCTTTTTTGTCTCTCCCCTATGTGATTCAACGTGCTAAGTGAGAATTGCATGTCCTACTTTGCTTTCCTTGCTTTTTCCTTAATTCCTTTCATTTATTTCATTTACTTTTGCTTTTTATTAAGTCATTCTTTTATTTATTTATGGGGTATGTGTACACCTCTTGGCTTGTAATAGATAGGGCTTGGAGAGCATTTTTATTCATTTTTCCCCCTTCCCCATTTGTTTTAGCTAGCCAATGTAATAGGTTCATTAGCTTGATTGCTTGCTTTTGTGCTACGTGTTAATTGCTTTATTAGGCTTTTGCATTTAGTCGAGCATGCTAAGTGTTATGTGCTACGTGTTTATAGGTGATTGGCATGTCTACTTGCTTTCTATAGTCGTAGATGAATGTGATGGATGAATGCGTCACCGTGGCTAGTCCAACGCTGGCCATGGTTTTTTCCCTCGAGCTCTCGCAAGTCCAATGCTTGTGAGAGAATTCTAGAAAAGGGCTAGTCCAATGCTAGACCCAATAGGCCGTCCTCTCTCGTTAGTGCATACTTGCATGTTTCACTACATTTCATACATTTTTCTTAGTTTTCTAGCATTTGGCATGCTCCTCCAATCCTTTCCCCTTCATTTTAGGTTTTTGCATCCTCATGCTAGTTATAGGGTACATTTGCTTGAGAGTCCCCTTTCGGTAAGGGAAACGAGCGAGTGTGGCTACAAAATAGCCTTAGCACGCTAGTTCTTCCTTCTAATCAAAGGGAAAATTAAAAATCATGAAGTTAGAAGTCATTCCCGTACTCGACTTGATGCACTCCTCTAGGTTCATGCACCTCCATTTTACCATATCACTTTTTCTCACTACTTATATTTTTCTCACTCCACATGCCATGTTCACACACATCTCTTATTTCCCTATCACTTATTTATTTTCTACCTCACAAATTGCACCCAATCGCACTTATATGCATTTACTACTATTATACCATATTTTCATTCACTTGCACACAAACACCTTTATTTTCTTACATTTGCACACATTGCACCTTTCTTACATTTGCACACATTGCACTTTTCTTACATTTGCACACTTGCACTTACATTTGTATTTCTATTTTATTTTGCATTCCCCTTACATTTTCACACTTGCATTCATGTTTGGGTCTTCATTTGCATTACCCGTGACCTCTATGAGAGTTTTCCTTATTGGCCATCACAACTCATGTGATTGGGACCAAAAAGCCTCATAAGAGACATTTTAGATTTAGGATTGCATATTTTTTCCTATCCATTAGTCACATCCAACATGCAACACATATTTTGGGTAGAAGAATTAAGAAAAGAAGGGCTAAGTCACGCAACTAGCTTTGGCTAGGGTAAGGGAGTGCCTTAGGCTTTGCCTTTGCCTTCTCCCTTATCAAATGTGACCCCCGATCCCTTTCTTTGGTTACATAGATCTAAAAAGTTCTTTAAAAAGGGTTTGTTTGCTTTTCTTTCCAAAAATCACTTTTTTTTGGGTGACTTGGTACACCCTAACTCTATACCAAGTGGCGACTCCATTTTTCCATTCAAAAACCCTTTTTGAACTTTATTTGGCCAAACCGTCGCATTTCACAATCCCCCGGCCTTTTATTTTCATGTTTACACACGTTCACATACACACTACTTTCACACACTCAAAAAGTGGGGCGCGACAGCTTGTTTATTTTTTTTTAACGACAAAGCAAAAATAAAGGACGGCTATGGTTCCTTTTTTTTTTTTTTTGGACTTGGCTGGCCGCAAGTAATTTGTTTATGGCCGCAAAGAAAGAGAACAAACCAAATCAGATTACATGCACTTGCCAATTCATTCCAACTCACTTGGGTTGTTTCCAAAAATTTTCAAGACCCAACTCTAGCGTTTCAAGAATTTCCAGATTTGATGTAAGAATCAATCAAGACTTCAAGATTCACAAGATTTGCAGTACAACTCCCAAGTAACGGTGTCCAACCCCCCAAAACAGTCCACAAAGGTCACGGATTGCACGTTTAAAAAATTCGGGCAGCCCACAATCGTTTCCGCCCTTGAACACAAACCCTAATTTCGGACAATCAAGGTTAAACAAGGTATGGCAGCCGCTCTTTTTTTTTCTTTTCTCTTTTTTTTTTGACTCAAACCCTAGATACCCTAATGACTCACGGTTTCACAACAAGGTGCGGCAGCCCCCAACAACTCGACAAGCAAGACAAAGACGCGACAACAACACAAAACAGAATTTTTTTCACGCAAAACAAGAGAAAAACAATTGCGGACTGACTTGGACAGATTGTATACGCTTGGACAGAATTTTTTTGACTCAAAAACACGACAAAACAGATTCAGACTTACGTGGGCAGATTGAAGACAACACAGACAGAATTTAGCACAAAACAAGAAAAGGCAAACGACACAAACGAGAGAGAAAACAACGACAAAAGGAACAAGAAAATAAGAGATATACGTGATACCTTCAACTAGCTCTGATGCCAGTTTGTGACACCCCGAAAGAATGAGTGCGAGAACCCGCAAATTTTCTAAGTTCCTAGGGTTTATTTTATTGATCGCCCGCCTTTTTGACATTTTCTTTCTTAGAAAATTCCCCAGATAATTTTATCGCGTAAATATAGTTTTTAGATGATTTTTCTAGTATCAGTTAGTTTTTGAGAAATTAAGAACATATATCGGACATGGGACCCATTAGTGCGGAAAGTTCGGTAAAATTCGGCCAGTTAGGTTAAGTTTTGGATACCGGGTTTATTTTACCAGGTGCTAAGAGATAATTAGAGGTTGTTATATGGATGAGAGTGGAGAGAGACAAAAGGATAATCATGTATTAATTATAGTGACAAGTGTCACTTAGAGATTAAGTCTTGATTCTTGACCACTATTCATCCTTTCACCATTTGACTAAATAAACCAAAAAAAACAAAGGATTAAAATCACTTCATTTCCCAAGCTTTGTGGCCGACTCTCTCTCCAAGCAAAAGAAGAAAAACCTCTCCAAATTCCTTGCTCCAATCTTGCCCAATTCAACAAACTAATCGATTAAACTTGAAAACTCTCCATAAAAACCTCTCTCTTAGTGATTGTGAAGTGATTAGTGAAGTGGTTTGAGAGATTAAAGTGCAAAGTTGCTCCTTTTCTTGTGTTGATAAGGTGAGTGACTATGGAAACCCTCTTTTCTATCTAATGATGTTTAATTAAGGACTTGTGGTGGTTATAAGTGTGATTTGGTGGATTATTTCTTGATTTTAGTTAAGATTGGTGAATTTTTCTATTTATGTGGGATTTTTCTGTTTTCATATGATTAATATTATGTGGCTATATATGATGGTTGGAAATGGTTTAGAATGAAGCCTTAGTGTTAAGATAGCGGCTATTTGCGGAAAATTTCCGCATTGAACGGAAAATTTCGGAATTAGGGTTTCGATTACCCCCTTTCTGCCCGGTACTGTTCTTCCTAGTTAGAGGCCGAATTAGCCTTGGGTGAAAACATGAAAGTTATAGGTAATGATATTTTAGAGATACGTACAAAATTTCAGCTCAATCGGAGTAATGTAACCAGTGAAAAGACCGAAATACCCCTACTTCCCTGTTTCCCTGTTTCTATCCGAACTTGATAATTGCTTCTGTAATTGGTTAATTTGGTTGGGAATAATTCTGATTTGGTTGTTGACATCTTCTTAAGAAATGTATCCTGGTGTCTTAGCTTTCGGATGGCTTTGGAATCACTTGATTTGGACTTAGGTAGCCTGAATTACAGTTCGTTAACCAGAATGTGGTTTGGTAACCTATTTTTACGGTTCTGATTTGGTACATTGACATTTTGACCTAGTTTCACTACAAAATGGACTGAGTGTCCTTCTTCAACATTATAAACCTTTCTGGTAGCTTCGAAACGGTATAAAGTTCATCCAAATCCGAGTCCCGTAGCTCCCGTTATGACTAAAACAAAATCGGTTGTCAGAACTGCCTTCGACTTTGGACAGTTCTGACAGGAATGTTTGGACCCATTTTCCTCCATGCTCTGTATTGATTCAGCTTTTGGTCCAAACATAAAAGTTATACCCTTATCTCCTAGCTTTCCAACGCCTTTGGAATTATTTGATTTGGATTTGTGAGGTGTGAGTTATAGTCCAGCAAACAAACCCTGTTCGTCACCCGAACACGTAAATTTATGGTACTGTTTTCCGTAATTTCGACCTGCTTCCATTCAGATCTAGATTAAGGTGTCTTCATGAGAATTGTAGCCCTTCCTCATAGCTTCGAAACGGTGTCTCGGTCACCTTGATTCGACATTCCTAGCCTAACTTTTGATCAAAACGGTTTGAGATGGCAGATTTGGCCATTTCCGTTTGCCGTTCCGCGCGCACGCGTGCGCCCATTTTACCGTTTCCGCACTTGCATGTGCCGATTTTGCTGTTTTGCTTGTTTTGGGCATGTTAGTGGCTGTTTGTGATAATATGTAATACAATCTTCTATTTCAGACAGTGGTGAGCTAGGCGGAGCCGGTGGAGCCCACTACTAGCGAACACGTGCGAAGTGATTCTGCTCTTGTACTACTTTTGTATTTTGAGTAAGTATTCAGGGCGTTTATGTGTATAAACTGCTTATGTGTTTTGATGTGAAAAGGGGGACTTAGGCGAGGATGTACTTTATCACACTCGACCTAAACCCTAGTTTGTACCTATGTTTCTCCATGAGATGTGTATATATGAATTATTTTGGTGCTGAACCCCTTGAGCTTGGAGCTCGGGGTGACTTTCATGAATTCGTGATGTTGAAGTTGGGGGCCCGATCTCAAGACTTGGATGGACTATTCGAGCTGGTCGGGGCTTGGTTGGAGCCAGTCCAACCTAGTCTGAGGTCACCAAGTTCGTAGGTTCCAGTTGTGAACCAAGTTTGTGACCCGAGCTTGTGACTCAAGCTCAAGTTTGTGATTTCGTTCGCCCGGGCAAGTTTGTGAGGTGACTGGCCAGTGAGGGTGATAAGGTGTTCGGTGGATGTACAAGTGGAGTTCTACGGACCTTATTTATGGTCGACGGAGTGTCGACAGGTGATCACGCATGGCAAATGACTTGGCTTTGGAGCCAACCTGTATCCTTCCTTTGTATTGTTACTTTTGTTCTTGACTTGACATTTTGTGGAATAGCTGTTTCTTTAAATGTGAAATTTTACGCTTTTACCCCTGTTTACTTACTAAGCTTCTAGCTTACCCCGTTTCCTTTGTTTTCCTTAGCAGGGGACGACGCGGGGAACTTCTTGGCACCTTCACTAGTATAGTTAGGTTTGATTGTAATAGTCAGACAGTTAGGATGTTTGTTTTTGTTTTGGTGGTTTGTATAAGGACCCTCCTTAGGGTCTACCTTCTGCTGGTTATTATTATAATTTATTAGAGTGGTTTGACTCGATACTTTTGAAGATGTAAATAGAACTCTTTTGGCGTTAGATATAGTCCTGAATAGTACGCTTGTGGGTTTATCTAGTTTTATTGTTTTGAAATTTTGAGTCCTGACGCGAGCTAGGCAGGCGTCCCGCCGATACCCTAGGGTTCGCCCTTGGGAGAAGCGGGGGTGTCACACAGTTGATACGAACGGCACCAACCTTGCGATGCAACCGGTACAGAAAGGCTTGGATCTAGAAGGTAGAGGCTCACGTTGAAGACGGCGAACACAACGGATGACCTAAACCTGTTGATCACGTGGTCAACGAATCTCGGTATTTGTAGAAGACGCTACAATCTAGCGCGGTCCTAGATTGATAAGTCAATTGAATACCTAAGATATAAATCTAAGATATTCAAGGTGCTTCAATGAAGCTTTGAGAGAACTCTCAATGTAAATTTATTAATCCTCCAAAAACTGAATGTAAACAATGATTTAAGGCTATTTTGTAGCCGTGACTAAGACCTAACTCGTAGGGACTAACTCGTTAACTAACCAAAAGAGCTATTGGACCTACGGCCCACATGGCTTAGACCTCTTTATTACACCCTACTAAACTAATAATGGGCCATAGACCCCCTTAGCCAAATCATGGACTTCTAATCTTCAGTGATAGCCAAGACTAGGACAACGAGCCTAGCTTCGTTGAGGCCCTCGATGGCCTTTGGCTCTCCACTTGACTCTCGGGCCGCACGAACCAATGTTTGTAGTGTCTCATTTAATCTCTTCATGCAAGCTCTTGTCATAGGCCCCAATGGTACCTTCACTTGCTCCACTTGGATAGCTCTCTCGACCTCCTCATCATACAACCACCAAGTGGAGGCACTAATTAGAAGACCATCACTTCATTATTAATATTGACCATCAAAGGTTGAAATACCTATTAGAGCAGGGAATTACAACCCCTTTGCAGCAGAAGTGGCTAGCAAAGCTAATGGGCTTAAGCCATGAAATTCAATACAAGAAAGGGAAGGAGAATGTGGTGATTGATGCTTTACCTAGAAGGGATGGAGAGGACCTGGAGTGTGCTGTAATGATCAGTGTGGTTCCTGAATGGGTGAAAGAGGTGATAGAAGCTATGAAGGGGATGAGTGGGCACAAAACCTCATCAGGGAAGCAGTGCTGAGCCCTAATAAGATTCCTAACTTTAGCTACTAGAATGGAGTGCTGAAGTACCATAATAGGGTGGCAGTGGGTTCAGGGGGAAACATAAGGAGAAGGTTGATCACTGCTTTCCATGATTCACAATTGGGAGGACACTCTGAGGTACAGGCAAGCTACATGAGGGCCAAGCAACTATTCTGCTGGCCAAGGATGCATAAGCAAATAAAAGCAACAGTATTGGAATGTGATGTATGCAGGAAGTGCAAGGGTCAACATGTTGCATATCCTGGGCTGCTACAACCCCTGCCAATCCCACAATACCCCTGGAGTCATGTTACTATGGATTTCGTTGAGGGATTGCCTAACTCTAAAGGGAAGAACACCATCATGGTAGTAGTTGATAGATACACAAAATATGCACATTTCTTGAGCCTATCACGCCCCTTTGATGCACCCAAATTGATTATGTAACCAAATTGCATGGAATACCCCAGAGTATGTTATTAGACAAGGATAGGATTTTTGTTAGTCAATTTTGAATTGAGCTATTTTCACTACTGGGAGCTAAACTCGACCTCAGCACAGCTTACCACCCTCAATCTAATGGCCAGACTAAAAGAGTGAATCAAGTCTTGGAGATGTACCTTAGATGTTTCTCACACTTGGAACCAAGGAAGTGGAATCATTGACTGTCTCTAGCTAAATGATAGTACAATACCACCTACCACACAACCATACAGATGTCCTCTTTTGAAGCATTATATGGCAGGCCATCACCACAGCTAGCTTTGGGGCCTTACACTCAAGCTAGAGTGGCTACAGTTGAATACTATGTACCGATAGGCAGAAGATTGACATTACATTGAAGCAGAACTTGAAACAAGCTCAGGAGAGGATGAAGAGATATGCTGATGAGAAGAGGAGTGAGAGGAATTCGAAGTGGGAGATTCGGTGTATTTGAGGTTATAGCCTTACAGACAAAGTTCAGTAGCTATAAGGAGCAACACCAAACTATCATCTAAATACTACGGGCCCTATATGGTGGAGGAAAAGATTGGGAAGGTTGCATATAGATTGAACTTGCTAGCAGGTTCTAAAATCCATCCAGTCTTCCATGTTTCCTTAGTGAAGAGGAAGATTAGGGACCATATTGCTCCAATTCTGCAACCACCAGATGTTGATGCAAAAGGGCACTTGAGATTGGAACTAGTAGCAGTGCTGGACAGGAGAATAGTTAAGAAAAGAAATGTTGCAGTAGTACAGTGGTAGGTGCATTGGTGGGGAACTGATCCAGCTGGAGCAACCTGGGAGAATGCTGAGGAAATTGAGAGGCAATTTCTTTAGTTCCAATCTTGAGGGCAAGATTTTCTGAAGAGGGAAGCTCTGTCATGGAGTGGAAGGACTGATACTCAGTTTTAGTTTACAGGAGCATGAAGAAATGAGAAGGCGTGAAACAAAAACAAAGGCGTGGAGAGAGACAGTGAGAAGTTGAAGGAAGGCATGATTTCAGGAGCACGTCTTTACTAGAAATCTGCAAATTCTGCAAGAGCTGAGGACCACTGCAACTGAAGATTCTAGGAGGGACACGTGTCTTATGCTCGTTGGTCAAGTTGGAAGTTAGGAAGCTTAGGAAATGATATAAGCGTGGGGAACTTTTGTAATGATTCATCTTTTGTTATTTTTCTAGATTTGGTTGTAAGAAGATTTGGCATTGCCAATCTCATTTCCTTTTCCCACGTTTTCCTTCATCTCTTTCCCCTTCTTCTCTGAATCCATAATTTCCATTGTTGTAAGTTGTTATTGAAGTTCATTAATGAAAGGCTGAATTCATCTTTTGAATTCTCAAACTCTTTGCTCCATTAATTTCTGTTGTAGTTAAGTTCATATTGGTTGCTTTGATATTTCTTCTATTGCTTACAATCTGGTTCTGTACCATCACAAAATTCTCTGTGGTAGTAATATTAAACTACAAATGTGGTAACTCTATTAGCTATGGCCATGCCCTTACTTCCTTGTTGACATCAACATAATTTTGCCTCTTTAATGATAAAGGTACTAAATAAGCAGCTTCATTTCTTGCCCTTAATTTGTTGTAATTGAACAAAGTTTGGAACTTTGCTAGTAATATATCTATTGGAAATAACTAATGAAATCCAGTGTAGTTTTCATCTTTTCGCCGGATTTTTGTCTCTAATATATTTCGGGAGGCATAGATTTACGGATTGTTAAGTTTAGCATAGCATATGCAATTTTTTTTCTGGATTTTATCAAAATTGTTTAAAGTTTAGAATAAATATTCCGAGTTAGAGGAAAATGCTTAGGATAGAATATTATTCTGGGGTTGCTTCTGTAATTAGTTAGTTAGGTTCTTTTATTTGTGAAAAGAACGGACTTTGGAATTCCATCAGTATATGGTGCTGATGACAGAGATACGACATTACCCATAAAAGAGGTAGAGGAAAACTCAGGGTTTGTGCAATAAACACATGAGCAAACGGATACTCTGGATTAATTCCAAATAGATTGAGAATAGAACCACCATATTCTCTTAAAACATTTAATTCATGGTTTGTTCTATTCCTTTCTAGATTTTCCCTCTCCCATGGTTGAGGAATATCAAAGACTTCCAAAGTTTATACGCAAAAAATCTGCTATTATTATTTGGTAAGGTTGAATTGACGCAAATGGTGTGCCAGCAAGAAAAGAGTTTTAACTTTATGAAATGCTAGATTGCATATAAAATTGGGATTGTGATGTATTTTCTATGGAACATGTTGCTAACAAATAATGGACAAAATGTATATCTTCTTGCACTCTGTTTTATTCCTATTTATGTTGTCAATAAATGAATTCTTGGCTATTTAGTGGTTAATTTAGCACAACAAGCGATTGCTGGCATGGCATGTCAAAGGAATCAGATGTCATTTTTTGCTGCTGCTACTTTTCCAAGAGGTATGCTTTACTTAATTACATAATATAGATACGGCGCATATCAAATCCTTATTCATGCTTATGCTTTGAATTTCCCCTCAAAATATGTTTTAGAATTTCAATTTATACCTTATGATATTTAGGATCAAGCCTATTTGAAAGGTATATATAATTGTGGAGAATCAGGACACTTTAACTTGATAATTCAGATTACATACGATGCTTTTAGCAAATGCATTGAATGGATTGTTTAACTAGATGTATTATTGGATTAATGGAAATTTTTACTGGCTTTTGCATTGAAGTTTGGAAGAACCCTAATATTCATGTTTTATAGGTAAGCTTTTATCTCAAATTTTCTTGCATGTTGTGAATAGTATTATGTAATGAAGCTATAGCTTTTGCTATTACTATCCTGCTCATGCATCTAAGGTTCTATATTAAAGTTGTGTAGAATTCTTCAATTGATGTTGCATGTCTATGCATTTATGGATAAGAATGCTAATAGATGATTATTTGCCATAGTTCTTCAGTTATGAAGGACTTATCAAACTGTAAATGAACTTTCTATTATCTTTAGGATTCTATTGCTGCATTGAACTACTACTGGTTAATACACTACCTTTAGTGCAATAGTTTCTTTTTATACTCTAGTAATAGCCTTTTGGTGGCATTAGC
The DNA here is from genome assembly GCF_003713205.1 of Coffea eugenioides. Lineage (NCBI taxonomy): Eukaryota > Viridiplantae > Streptophyta > Magnoliopsida > Gentianales > Rubiaceae > Coffea > Coffea eugenioides. Next base: position 12,682 of record NW_020864787.1, read on the forward strand.
CTTTTGGTGGCATTATCAAAGTCTATGTTGTTTTACCTATGTTTACTAGATAAAACTCTTCAAATTAATATAATTCAAATTTCATTATTTTTCTTCTACTTAGTAAAGCATTGCTCTTATACTTCTTGCTATTTTAGTGGATGATTTAAGAAAGCTTGTAATAGTTTTTTTAAAGCAAATACTTGATCTAGTAAGGTTGTGATCATACCTCCCTTTTATTCCTTGTGCTGAAAGTAGCACTAAAAGTCTTTATATGTCAGTGTATATAAATTTGGCATGAGTTTGATTTGGTTTTCTCTTTTGTTGCATATCTGCAATATCGATTATCATATACTTAGTTAGATAAATTAAGTGGTTATCTAACTTATTTTAATTGTTACAGATGTAGAGGTTCCAACTGAATTACAGATTCAGTGATGAATCATGATATTTTGAACGCTACAAGCACTGGCTATTCTAAACTCAATGATTTACTTGATAGTTTGAACTCCTACCAAAGTTATCAATAGCCAAAAAAAACAAAGCTGCCACTGAAAGCAATAATGATGTTAAGCATAAAAAGAGATAATACAGTCATAACAAACACCATCGATCTGCCACCAATCCTACCCAAACTCAGTCTCAGCCTTAATATAATTAGGGATGATTTAAAAAACCTCCCTTGAGGTTTCTTACTATTTCACTGTCCTCCCTCCAAATTTTGAAAATTATACTAATCTCTCTTGAGATTAATTATCTTGTAACATTTAGACCCAATCAATAATTAAAAAATGATATTAGGAGAGAGAAAATAATATGATTCCATCATTGCTCCTCTTCTATTACATTATTTAATTAATTCAATACCAAACCACACATTAAAGAATAACACTAAAAATTGTTGTTTATCATTAGGGATCAAATCACATATAGCATCAAAAAAGTATATTATTTTATATTTTTCACTTAATATTAGATCCAAATTACTCTTTTCAGTTACATACTCATTGTCAAATACGATCAACAACAAATAATCAAAAACTTTGCGACCAAAATATTGTAAAGAACAAACTTTAACATCATAAATATTCTTGTCAATATATTACGATTAGTGTTGAGATTTTTATGATTTTAAAGTTTGCTCTTTGCAATATTTTGGTTACAAATTTTTCAATTATTTGTTGTTGATCTTGTTTGAGAATGGGTTTATAACTAAAAAGAGTAATGTGGATGACAAACTGTTTATCTCAGTCCGTGACTTTTGATAATTACAAAACAAATGGATGTTACTAATGTTCTCCAAATAGACCTTTTTAGAAATGGAGCAAAACAAGGTTAAAGATTAAGCTTAAAGGATATTGAAGCTACTGTCGGACGCACAAGAAGACTGGATCGGAAGTCCGACAACCTTTGCGCAACTTCGGACGCATAAAGAACTTCACCCTCGGACGTCCGAAGATATTGAGTCATTCCTTCTAAGCTCACTGACCTCGATCGGATGCACATTATCAGAGGATCGGACGTTCCACAAACATCGCGACACTTCGGACGCAAAGCTTTGGAAGCACCGGACGTCCGAAAAGAATTGAAGAAGAATTCTCGATTTCACTCCCTACCCTCGGACGCATACATTGAAGGTACCGGACATTCGATATAATTCAAGAAAAATTTCTTGAGCTCACTGCCTACGTTCGGACGCAAGAAATTGGTCTACCGGACGTCCGACACTACCAACGGCTAGTTGACTCTTCAGCTGCCTTCTATCCGTTGGATGCATTAATTGAGGAACTTTTTGGTCCCATATAAATAGAACAAAGTCAACCACTTCCTCAGAACTTTACACATTGAGATTACATCAGATTTAGAGTGATTCAAGTGTGAGAATACTCTTTAGATTTGTACTCTTAGTTGTGTAATTTTTGATTAGTTTTTCAAGTGTGTTTCAATTACTTCAATAGTGTAATTCTGTGAGGGTTATCCGAGTGATAGTAAAACTTCCTTGTTTGACGAAGTGTGGTTTGGGGTAAGGAGGAAATGATCATTCCTTTGTACGGGGTAAGGAGGAAATGATCATTCCTTTGTACACAAAAGATTGGTTGTAAGTTGATCAACTTGAAGAAACTTGCTCTCTAAAGTGATATTCAAATTCAAGAGGAGTTTGGTACTTGGTTTGATACTCTATCTCTTTTACTTACTGTCTTGATATATAAATTGGTTATCTCTTCTACTCACAAGCACTTGTGCTTTCTCATAAATTGCTCCATTGTGTGGTCTTTTAGAAAAAAGAGGGCAAGTACTCAAAAAGTGACTCATAACTTGGTCAATTTTTAAAACTACCTAATTCACCCCCTCTTAGGTTGTCTTCGATCCTTACAACTGGTATCAGAGTTTGGTCTCCTAGAGATTAAGCTCAGTCGGCTTTGGAGAAAAAATGACAACCAACAATGCCATGTTCTTTGAAGGACAATCCGTCACTGGACCCCCAATGTTCAATGGATCAAATTATGTGAGTTGGAAGGAAAGGATAATTATCTTCTTACAATCTATTGATATCAAGTTGTAGTTTATTGTCAATGAAGATCCATATGATACCTCGATAGTTGATGAAGTCACTCATAGACTAAGACCAAAAACTAGAAATGAATTGACTGGTGCTGATAGAACCCACCTCACTTTGAATGCCAAGGCTATGAATGTGTTATACAGTGTTCTAGATTCAAATGAGTCTATTAGAGTCAAAGGTTGTAGATCTGCAAAAGAGATTTGGAATAAACTTAGAGAAATCCATGAAGGGAGTGAGAATGTGAGAGAACAAAAGAAGTCGATTCTGGTCACTACGTATGAATTTTTTAAGATGGAACCTCATGAAAACGTTGATAAGATGTATTGTACATTCAATGATCTCATTAAGGACTTAGAAGTGCTAGAAAATGAATATTCTCTAGGTGAGAAAAACAGAAAAATTCTGAATGCCTTATCCAAGGATTGGGAGAGTAAGGTGACTGCCATTGAAGAAGCTAGAAATCTAAATTCCATGCCTATTGAATCTCTCATTAATTCTCTAACCTCTTATGAGCTGAAACTCAAGTCTAAGGTATAGGAGGAAGAAGATGCAAAGGTGAGAAAAAGCATTGCTCTAAAGGCCTCGCAAGATGAAGATGACTCAGCTTCCTTGGATGGAGACGATATGGAAGGTGATGACAGTGACATTGCACTCATCACAAGAAGCTTCAAAAGAATTCTTAACAAAAGAAGATTCAAAAAAGGAGGACCTAGTAATCCATTCCCAAATCAGCTCAACAACTCAAGGAACAAAGGGAAGCAAGAGTTCAATAAGAAGCAAACTGACAAATGCTTCGAGTGCGGCCAACCTGGACACTATACGAGCGAGTGTCCAATGAAGAAAAAGAAAGAAGAAAAAATTGAACGAAAACCAAAGTTCAACAACTTCCAGATCACCTGGAATGATTGCAACTCAGAAGGTGAAGTCGAAGAAGAAGAGGAATCTGTCCAAATGGCCTTCATGGCCATTGGTGATGAAGAGGTAACTACTTGTAATTCTCAAACTAACAGTGATAATGAATCTGATGATGATGTTAATTCTTTTATGGAAAGAATGCTTAATAACTTGAAAAAAATCCTATGTTAGAAACAAGGAACTAAAACAAAAGATCAATTTCCTGATTCAAGACAATGCAAATCTTTTTCGACAAAACAAGAATCTGAAAAATGAAAATGAAAACCTGAGAAGGATTGAAAATGATCTACATGCTGAACTCGATAGAAAAATAAATTTCTGTGACATGCTCAAAAAGGAACAAGACAGTTTAGAAAGAAAAATGGATGATCTTAATCAGTTGTTTCAACATAAGAAACAAAACAGCTTTCAAAAGAATGATACAAAACCTCATTTTGGCATTCATGAGAAAAGGTTGAATTCTAGTGCAAATGAATTTACCATTTATAAGAGAAGGCAAATCAGATTTGTTAAACCTGTCCATGCGAGTAACTCACTGACTATCTGCAGCTTTTGTTGTCAAATTGGTCATATGAAGAGTAATTGTTATGTGAGGAAGAATATGAGAAATGGTATGAAATGCATGTGGATAGTTAGGCATAATGCTAACTCTTAAGGACCCAAAATGTAAAGGGTACCAAATATTATCTTGTAAACTTTTGTGTAGGTGAACTTGGTGAATATTATCAAGGAATCAAAATGGTTCATAGATAGTGGATGCTCAAGACATATGACTGGTGATCCATCACAATTCATCAAACTCAAGCCAAAAGAAAGCGGAAAGGTAACCTTTGGAGATGATAACAAAGCCAAAACTGTTGGAATTGGTGATGTTGGTAAGAATGGTCAAACATTTGTTCACAATGTTCTTTTAGTTGACAATTTGAGCTATAACTTGTTAAGTGTTAGTCAATTGTGTGATAAAAATCTGTTTGTATTATTCAAAAAACATGAATGTCTTATTATTGACTCAAAGTTAAACACTATTTTCAAAGGAAAATGAGTTAATGACATCTATGTAGTTATTCTGGAAAATGTGGATTCGTCTAGTTTTAAATGTTTTAAAGTTGCTAATGACGACCCTTGGCTGTGGCATAGAAGATTTTGTCATTTCAACATGGATTTGTTAAAAGAGATTTCCAAAAAGGAACTTGTTAGACGTTTGCCAAAAATTAAATTTGAAAAAGACAGAATTTGTGATACTTGTCAATTTGGAAAACAAGTCAAAGTTTCTTTTAAACCCAAAAAATGTGTTTTTACCACAAAACTTCTGGAACTTTTACATCTTGATTTATTTGGTCCTACACAAATGACTAGTTTAGGTGGCAAAAGATATTGCTTTGTTGTTGTTGATGATTATTCTAGATACACTTGGATGATGTTTCTTGCACACAAAGATGATGCTTTCAAAAACTTTGTTTCATTATTTGTAAAGGTTCAAAATTTGATTGGTTTGAAAATCATCAAGATCAGAAGTGACAATGGCACAGAATTTCGTTTTTGTGACTTTCCAGAATTTTGTGATAACAATGGAATTACACATGAATTTTCAATTGCAAGAGTTCCCCAATAGAATGGGGTTGTTGAAAGAAAGAATAGAACACTTAAGAGGCTGCTAGAACCATGTTAAGTGAGTGCAATTTGACAAAATATTTTTGGGTTGAAACCATAAATACCGCTTGCTATATTATGAATAGAGTTCTTTTAAGACCAATTTTGAAAAAACCTCCTATGAGTTGATGTTTGATAAAATGCCTGTTGTTGGATACTTCAAAGTCTTTGGCTGCAAATGTTTCATTTTAAATATCAAGGAACATCTTGGTAGGTTTGATAAAAAATCTGATGAAAGAATTTTCTTGGGGAATTGCGAGAATAAGAGAGGTTTTAGAATTTATAATCGAAGGACTCTGGTTATAGAGGAAACTATACATATTACTTTTGATGAATCTAATAGTAATATTTTCAAAAGTTGTGATGAGAATGATGATGCAGGTGTTCAAGAAGGACTAAAAAATCTCACAATCAATGACCAAGACACTATTTCATTAGAAAATGACTCAAAAGAAGATGATATTCAGACAGTCCAACACTGGAAGACAATGATAGAGATGTTAGTACACCTAACGATCTTCCAAGAGCCTGGAAATTTGTTTAAAACCATCCTAAGGTGCTTATCATTGGTGATCCATCAGAGAAGGTCAGAACTCGTTCCTCCTCTAAATAATTGATTGATAATTTTGCATTAGTCTCATATTTTGAACCCAAAAATGTTGTTGATGCCTTGAATGATGAGAACTGAATTTTAGCTATGGAAGAGGAGCTAAATCAATTTGAAAGGAATAAAATTTGGACATTAGTTGAAAGACCTCAAGATCATCCTATCATTGGCACAAAATGGGTTTTTAGAAACAAAATGAACGACAAAGATGAGGTAGTAAGGAATAAGGCCAGACTTGTTGCTAAGGGATATGCTCAAGAAGAAGGAATAGATTTTAATGAAACATTTGCACCCGTGGCTAGGCTTGAATCTATTAGAATGTTTTTGGCCTTTGCATGTTTCAAGAATTTTAAACTATTTCAAATGAATGTTAAAAGTGCTTTCTTAAATGGCTTTATTGATCAAGAAGTATATGTTGATCAATCTCCTGGTTTTGAAAATGAGATTTATCCAAATCATGTGTTTAAACTCTCAAAAGTTTTGTATGGATTAAAACAAACTCCAAGGGCATGGTATGAACGTTTAAGTGGTTTTTTGATTGAAAATGATTTTAAAAAAGGCATTGTAGATACTACTCTTTTCACTAAACAAAGTTCACGTGATCTTTTAATTGTGCAAATATATGTGATGATATTATATTTGGTGCTACTAATGAAATCTTGTGCAAGGATTTTTCCACAATTATGCAAAAAGAGTTTGAAATGAGTATGATGGGAGAGTTAAATTTCTTTCTTGGGCTCCAAGTGATTCAAACCCGAGAAGGAACATTTATTAATCAAACCAAATACACCAAGGAGCTGCTCAAAAGATTTGGGATGGAAAACTCAAAGTAAGTTGGAACACCTAATAACTCCTTGTTTTTCACTTGGCTACTTCCCTACTTTCTCTCCTACATTTTAGGAATTTACTCCTACCTTTTAGGAAACTAGGGTTTCTTTGTCCTTGTGTTCACATTGGCGCATTTCCCTTGCTGTCCGCCCCCTATCTTTTACAAATTTGCCCTTTCTACTTCATTCTCTACTACTATTTGTGTTGTGCCTACTTGATTACTCTTGTGGAAAAAGTTGGTGGCAATTACTGGACTTGAGCGGCATTCCTCAACTACCTAAACCAACAGGTAAAGGTATTTGGTAAGTCCATTAGAGTGTTTTATTTGAGTGACACACACGAGAGTGAGTGATACACTAAGGGAGTGAAGTGAGGTTATACTTGCATTGTTTTTGTTACTAACCATTCTGCAGGCATGGAGAAAGAGCAACCACCCACTGACTACTCATTAATGTTCACCGCCATGAAGAACGAGCTCAGGTGAGTTAGCGAACAACAAATGGAAGAATTGCACAATCGTTTTGACGAGCTCTCCAAAAGTCTCATGAAGGACTCTCGATCCAGGTCTCACAACCGAAGTAACCATGGACCAGAGGAGCCAACAGTGAGGATTACTCGGCAAGTGAAGACGACGAAAGAGCCGAAGGGCCCAAAAGGGACACTTCTAAGAACGAACTCAAGGGACTTAAAATTCAAGTCCCCGCGTTTAAAGGCAAGAGTAACCCTGAGGCTTACTTGGAATGGGAAGGCCGTATCGAGATGGTCTTCGACTGTTATGACTATAGTGAGGAACAAAAGGTTAAAGTTACCACCGTTGAGTTCACCGACTACGCCCTAGTTTGGTGGGACCAAGTGAGGACCCATAGAAGGAGAATGGGAGAACCACGAGTCCGAACTTGGCGGGAACACAAGGCATTGATGCGCAAGAGATTTGTTCCAAGCTACTATAACTGCGATCTCCACTCTAAACTTCAGACCCTCACTCAAGGTAACATGAGTGTGGAGGATTACTACAAGGAGATCGAGATGGCCATGATGAGGGCGAACCTTCAAGAAGATAGTGAAGCAACCATGGCTAGGTTTCTTAGAGGTCTCAACCCTGACCTTCAAGAAGCTTTGGAGCTCCAACACTATTTGGACATGCATGACCTTCTTGAACTCGCTATCAAGGCCGAGAGGGGAAAGAAATTGAGGCGAGGAGCCCGTACCTTCCAATCTTCCAACTCGACTTCATGGAGGGCCAACCAACCACGGAGGACGACCCACGAAACTGGACATTCGGCCACACTTACTTCTTCCAGCCGGATTCAAGGTAATGCTCCTAATCGAAATTCCTATTCCACCCCTAACAAAGTTGCCGATGCATCCAGGTCCACCTCGAAGGCACCACATGAGACTCCTAAGATTAGGAGTAGGGATATCAAGTGCTTCAAGTGCCAAGGGTTTGGACATACTCAATCCCAATGCCCAAACCAACGAGTCATGTTAATCACTCACAACGGTGAAATCGTGTCCGATGACGACGATTGTGAGGAGGTGCCTGAGCTACACACGAATGATTGTTTAGGGGATGATTCGGCTGAGGAAGATTGCTCTCCTACACAAGGAGAAGTAGGTTGCTTGGTGGCACGACGAGTGCTAACCGCCCAGTGACGGAGGACGAGCAACTACAAAGAGAGAACTATTTTACAGTCGTTGTAAAGTAGGTGACAAAGTGTGTAGCCTCATCATCGACGGTGGGAGTTGCACGAATGTGGCGAGTTTGCTCATGGTTGAGAGTTTAGGGCTCCCAACTACTAGACATCCACATCCCTTACCGCCTCCAATGGCTAAGTGAGGATGGAGAGGTACGTGTCTTCAAACAGGTACGCGTTCCCTTCTCAATTGGTACTTACATTGATGAAGTCATGTGTGACGTAGTGCCTATGCATGCTACACATGTCATCTTGGGAAGACCCTGGCAATTTGACAAACACGTCACATTCGATGGAAGGGCAAATAAGTACACACTTTTGCACGATGGCAAACGTAAGGTCCTCACACCACTCACACCTGCACAAGTGTATGAGGACCAATTGAAGTTGCAAAAAGAGTGTGAACAGGACCATCAATGGAGGAAACAAAAGGTGGTCGACCCTGGCAAAAGCTCCACTTCTACAAGTGAGCAAACGACCAAGGGTCAAATGAGCACACCTAGTGTTACGCATGACCATTCACCCATTAAACCACCCATTAGGAAGCAAAACATGATCATTAAGGCTAAGGATGTTAGGAAAGTTGTGAATTCCGATCAGCCTGTCCTTCTCATGATTTGCAAACATATGCTTTTAGATGCTGCTGAGCTCGATAAGGCATTGCCTTCGAGTATGGTTGCTCTTTTGCAGGAATTCGGGGATGTTTTCCCTGATGAGGTCCCTGATGGCCTACCACCCATTCGAGGGATTGAGCACCAAATTGACCTGATTCCTAGAGCACCACTACCCAACAAACCTGCTTACCGCATGGGTCCTGAGGAGACAAAGGAGTTTCAACGGCAAGTTGATGGCCTATTAGGTAAGGGTTGGGTACAAGAGAGTCTAAGTCCTTGTGCTGTGCCTGTGATACTTGTTCCCAAAAAGGATGGTACTTGGTGCATGTGCACTGACTGTAGGGCCGTTAATGCTATTATTGTGAAATATCGTCATCCCATTCCTAGACTAGATGATATGCTTGATGAGCTCGATGGTGCTATTATATTCACTAAGATTGATTTAAGGAGTGGCTATCATCAAATTAGGATGAAAGAAGGCGATGAATGGAAGATGGCTTTCAAAACCAAACATGGCCTCTATGAGTGGTTAGTCATGCCTTTTGGGTTGACTAACGCCCCTAGTACATTCATGCGACTAATGAACCATGTCTTGAGGCATTTCATTGGAAAATTTGTCATTGTTTACTTTGATGACATTTTAATCTATAGTCGCAGTGAATAAGAGCATATGAAGCATGTGAGATTAGTTCTTGAGACACTTCGACAGGCGCGTTTATACGCTAACCTTAAGAAGTGCGCCTTTTTTTTACTAACGAGCTTGTGTTCTTGGGATATGTAGTGAGTTCACAGGGAATCAAAGTAGATGAGTCCAAGATTGAGGCCATCAAGCAATGGCCAACTCCCACATCCGTCCATGAGGTGCGCAGCTTCCATGGATTGGCAGGCTTCTACCGATGATTTGTCAAAGACTTCAGCACCATTGCTGCCCGTTGACTGCCGTGACCAAGAAGAATGACAAATTCTATTGGGGAGAAGCCCAAGAACAAGCATTCCTCACCCTCAAAGACAAACTCACACATGCACCTATTTTGGCATTACCAAATTTTAACAAAACCTTTGAAATTGAATGTGATGCCTCTGGTGTAGGTATTGGCGCCGTTCTCATGCAAGACAAGAGGCCTTGTGCATTCTTTAGTGAGAAGCTAGGAGGTGCTGCCCTGAACTACCCCACGTACGATAAGGAGCTCTACGCACTTGTACGAGCATTGGAGACCTGGCAACACTACCTACGCCCAAGGGAGTTCGTGATACACACTGATCACGAGTCCTTGAAATTTCTCAAAGGCCAACCCAAGCTGAGCAAGCGCCATGCGAAATGGGTAAGTTTCATTGACACCTTCTTTTATGTCATTAAGTACAAAACTGGCAAAACGAATGTGGTAGCTGATGCCTTATCACGTAGACATTCCTTGCTTGTTGTGCTTGATGCTAAGTTGTTAGGATTTGAAATGCTTAAGGACATATATGCACATGACACCGACTTCAGTGATATCTATGCATCTTGTATGAAGAGCCCACATGGGAAGTATTTTCTGCACAATGGGTTTTTGTTTTATGTGGATATATTGTGTCCCTAACTCTTCCATTCGTGATCTTTTGATTAGAGAGGCACACAGTGGTGATCTCATGGGACACTTTGGCAATGTTAAGACTCTAGCCATGTTACAAGAGCACTTTTACTGGCTGCACATGCGTAGAGATGTTGAACGCAGGGTTGGTAGATGTGTCACTTGTCATAAGGCAAAGTTTAAAACAAATCCATACGGCCTGTATACCCCATTACCTATTCCTCACTACCCTTGGGTAGACTTGTCTATGGACTTTGTCTTAGGCATACCTAGGTCACCAAGGGGTAATGACTCCATCTTTGTCGTGGTTGATAGATTCTCTAAGATGGCACATTTTATCCCCTGTCACAAAACTGACGATGCATCTCATATTGCTAATTTGTTCTTCAAAGAAATTGTCCGTCTGCATGGCATGCCTAAGACCATTGTTAGTGATAGAGATGTAAAGTTCTTGAGTTATTTCTGGAAGACTTTGTGGTCTAAGCTTGGCACTAGATTGTTATTTTCCACCACTAGTCATCCACAAAGCGATGGACAAACTGAAGTTGTCAATCACACGCTTGGTACTCTACTTCGAGCTTTGATTAAAAAGAATCTTAAAACTTGGGAAGAGTGTTTGCCTCATGTTGAATTGTTACACTACTCGCCTTTTGAGGTTGTTTATGGCTTTAACCCCCTGACCCCCCTGGATTTGGTACCCTTACCTTCCTCTGAGCATACAAGCTTAGATGGAAAAAAGAAAGCTGATTTTGTGCGCAGGTTACATGAAGCCATTAGGGCAAACATTGAGAGGCATACTCAGCAATACATCCAGCAAGCAAACAAGCACCGTTGTAAGATGGTTTTCGAGCCTGGAGACTGGGTTTGACTACACTTGAGAAAAGAGAGATTCCCCAAGCAGCGTCAAAGCAAGTTATCCCCAAGAGGTGATGAACCCTTTCGAGTGCTCCAACGAGTCAATGACAATGCTTCGAAACTGGAGCTACCTGGAGAATACAATGTTAGTACGACTTTCAATGTCACGGATTTGAGCCCGTTTCTTGGCGACGAGGATTCAGATTTGAGGCCAAATCCTTCTCAAGAGGAGGGGACTGATGTGTGCACGGGTCAGGGCCCACGCAATGATCCGGTCCGAGTTCCATTGGGCCCAGTCACACGTGCACGAGCCAAGCTCTTCAAAGAATCCCTCCAAGGCCTTGTCCGAACTGTCCAAGACCAACATGGAGTCCATAGAGATATTGAAGGCTTAGAAAGAGACAATCGAGCTATCTACACCATGATCCAAGCCCATGAAGAGACAAGTGGACCTCCAAGAGAGTTGGCCGAATAGGGCATTAGGCCTTAGTACCTAGTAGAGTTGGATTAGTTATTTAGTAGAGCATGGGCCGGCCCATCTTGACCCCAAGATGGTCGACTTTCCCTTCTTTGTTTTCCTTAGGGTTTTAGTAACCCTTAGCTTATAAATAGGCTTGCTTTGTAAGGTTTTAGATGGACGTTGGATGAATAAAATTACTTAGTTTTTCGACTTTCTTCCTTGTGAGAATTTCGAGCTTTACTTGCCTTTGGCAAGGGTTATTGAGCAATCTTGTGAAGGTCCTAGATTGTTCTACCGACCTATTCCACTTGAGTAATCACCTCCTGGAGTCGTCGTTCCTTCACCTTCAACCAATTCGTGTCGTCCGTGTTGGTTTAGGACCCGCAATACAAGCGTTGGACAACCTCGCTAGATCCTTGGGCAAACGTGCTACGTGTCTCGAAACAAGTTGATTGAGGACCATATCACTAAGTGGACATAATTCTCCTAATTCCACTTGGATAAGTCCACTCAAATTAGGAAACTAGGGTTTGCTTGTTTTCTTTTCCATTTTCGCCTCTATCGCATCCACATTGCTTCCAAAATTGTGTCTTGCTCTTGGTTACTCTTGTGGGAAGTTTGGTTAACAAATTGTGGACCTTGTGCGGCATTTCTCAAACTACTCAAACCGGCAAGGTAAGGAAGTTTGGTAAGGTCATTCGAGTGCTTTGGAGTGAAAACACGAGTGTGAGTGAAACACTTAGGGAGTGAAGTGAGATTCTATTTGTATTATTTTCTTGGTCACTAACGTTGCAGGGCAAAACGAAAGACATGGAGCAAACTAACCAAACCACTGATTACACGTTGATGTTCAATGCTATGAAATCCGAACTAAAGCGGATTTGTGAGCATCAAATGGAGGAAATGCACAACCGATTTGATGAACTCTCCAAGAGCTTCATGAGGGGCTCTCGATCCAGATCTCACAACCGAAACCACCATGGTACAAAAGGGGCAAATTATGAGGATTATTCTGCAAGTAAGGATGAAGAGAGAGCCGAGAGGCCTAAAAGGGACACTACCAAGAATGCACTTAAGGGACTTAAAATCAAAATTCCCACTTTCCAAGGTAGAAGTGACCCTGAGGCGTACTTGAAATGGGAACGCCGAATCGAGATGGTCTTCGATTGCTATGACTATAGCGAGGAACAAAAGGTGAAGGTCGCCACTGTTGAGTTCACCGACTACGCACTCGTTTGGTGGGATCAAGTACAGACTGGAAGGAGGAGAAACGGTGAACAACATGTCCGAACTTGGCGTGAACTCAAGGCCATGATGCGTAAGAGGTTTGTTTCAAGCTACTACAACCGCGATCTCCATTCAAAGCTGCAAACCCTCACTCAAGGCAACATGAGTGTGGAGGACTATTACAAGGAGATCGAGATGGCCATGATGAGGGCTAATATCCAAGAGGATAGTGAGGCCACAATGGCAAGATTTCTTCGGGGTTTAAACCCTGAACTTCAAGAGGCCGTGGAGCTTTAACATTATTTGGATATGAGTGACCTTCTTGAGTTAGCCATCAAGGCCGAAAGGGGGAGGAAATCGAGGAGAGGTGGCCGACCCTACCAAACCTCAAATTCGAATGTATGGAAGGAAAACCAGCTGAGAAGAACATCACATGAAGTTGGACAATCGGCTATACCAACCACTTCTAGCCGAACACAAGGTAACTTCCCTAACTGAAATTCCAATTCTACCCCTAACAAGTTTGTTGATACAACTAGGTCAACTTCAAAGTCGGCTCAAGAGATTCCTAAGCCCAGGAATAGGGACATTAAGTGCTTCAAATGCCAAGGATTCGGACATATCCAATCTCAAGGTTCGAATCAAAGGGTCATGCTCATAACTCACAATGGAGAAGTCGTATCTGATGATGATGATTGTGAGGAGATACCGACCTTGTCCAAGGATGACTACTTGGAGAATGACTTGGCGGAGGAAGAGTGCTCTCCTACTCAAAGAGAAATTGGTTGCTTGGTGGCACGATGAGTGCTAACCGCCCGAGTCAAAGAAGATGAGCAATTGCAACGAGAGAACTTGTTTTACACTCGATGTAAAATAAGTGACAAAGTGTGCAGTCTCATCATTGATGGTGGGAGTTGCACCAATGTAGCAAGTTTGCTCATGGTAGAGAGCTTGGGACTTCGAACGACTAGACATCCACACCCGTACTGACTACAATGGCTAAGCGAAGATGGTGAAGTACGGGTCTACAAACAGGTGCGTCTTCCTTTCTCCATTGGCAACTACATTGACGAAGTTGTTTGTGATGTTGTCCCCATGCATGCTACCCATGTAATTTTAGGAAGACCCTGGCAATTTGATAAGCATGTCACTTTTGATGGTAGATCTAATAAGTACACTCTCTTGCACAATGGTAAACGCATGGTCCTAACACCCCTCACACCCGCACAAGTATATGAGGACCAACTTAAATTGTAACGAGAATGTGACTTAGACCGACAAAAGAGGAAACAAAAGACGGCCGAATCTGGAAATTGCTCCACTTCCACAAATGAGCATTCGGCCAAGGGTCATGCACTGATTAAATCAAGCACTAGGAAGCAAAACATGATAATCAAGGCTAAGGAAGTAAGGAAATGTGTGAATTCTGATCAGCCTGTATTACTCATGATTTGCAAACATGTACTCTTGAATGTTGATGAACTCGATAGGGCATTGACTTCGAGAGTAGTTGCTTTGTCGCAGGTTAAGCAAGGAGAGAATGAGTTGATCATGGCATGTTCCATCCCTAACTCCATTGGTAAATATCAGAATCTTCATGAAGTTTGACTCTTAAGTGTTGTATCCCTTTACGATCCGTTGGTATTTAACTTCACCCATGAGCCTGTTTTGCTTGTTGGGAGGAGTAATGGAGTTTCAAAGGGGGTTCTTGCGCTTGAATCTTGTCCTATGCCTTCTTACCCTTTTGCAACAAGTGTTCCAAGTGATGATCAGTCTAATGCAGTTGAACGTGTTCAAAGTGTTCTTCATTATATCAGTTGCATTTTGGAGGATCCAAAAAGATGTAACCTTGCTGCCAATGAACCATACATTCTACATTGCATCATGGAACCGAAGCTATATGTGTTATCTTCGAGGAGTCATTGGAGTAAAGCCATGAGTTTTTCTTGGCTGGCTGTGAGCATTTTCAAACTGACCAAGAGACATGTGCACCGCATTATAATAATCATGACGTATGCAAGTATCATTCAATCTAAGAGGGCCAATATGTGGTGGCATTAGATTTGAGGTTTCATACTCCAACTCTTGCTAGTATCATTCATTTCCATCCAGATTTGAGGACAAATCCTTCTCAAGTGGAGGGGACTGATGTGTGCACGGATGGCGGCCTTGACTCAAGGCTTCCATAGGAACATTGAAGGCTTGGAAGTTGCTAATCAAGGCATCTACACATTGATCCAAGTCAAGGAAGCATCAAGCGCGGCCTTAGCTACTTGGGCCGAGCACTAGGAATGTTAGCATTGTTAGTCGTATGAGTTGTTAGTTGGTTTTGATCATTATCGAGTCATTAGTTGTTAGTTGGTTTGTTAGTCGTGTTTTAATTAATAGTTTATTAGTTATTGGAGTCAAACAATCGGCCCACTCATGTTCAAGAGTGGATCGAGCTCCTTTTCTAGTTTAGGTTGGTGGGCCGCCAATCCTTGACCACAAAGGTTTCTAGCCTATAAAAAGGCGCCTTTTGTACCAGCAAAGGTTAGACACTTTTGATAATAAAATTTCAATTTGTTCTCTTACAATTTCGAGAGTACATTCCTACTTGCTTGGCAAGGGTTATTTGAGCAATCACGCGTGACGTCCTTGGTTGTTCATCCGGCCTATCTACTTGAGTAACCACCTCAATTGGAGTCGCCGTTCTACCGCCTTGAATCGAGTTGAGTCGTCCCTCTTGGTTCTAGGTTCGGTAATCCAAACGGTTGAGTATCCCTCTAGGTCCTTGGGCAATCGTGCTACGTGTCTCGGAACGAGTTGACCGAGGAACGTATCAGTTGGCTTCAGAGCTGGTTGAGGTATCAAGTCGTTATATCCTCTTACTTGTTCTTGTCTAGTTCATTTTAGGGTTCCTATTTTTCCGCTGTCTTGTTTGTTTGTTGCATCGCTAGTTGTTTCTTCGTTGTTCACAAATCTGTCCGAAGTTGTTTTGCCATTGGCGTCGTCAATTTCTATCCGTTTTGTGTTCAATCATTGTGTTTTGCAATCGGGCCGTAGTTGGATTTTACTTATGTGTCAAATTTGTCCGAGTTTATACCCTTGTTGCGCCGAATTTCTGTCCGTGTTTGTACCCTGTCGCGAGTCGTCAATATTCTGTCTGTTCTTGTGTTGGTTCGTTGTCTTGAATCTCCCCATAATTGTCTCCACAAATCTGTCCAAGTGCGTTTTCTAGTTCCGTCCATAGTGCCTTGAAATTCTGTCTTGTGTTCCATCGTTGGCTTGTCTATTGCTGTCCATAATTTCTGGTATCATTGTTTTGAGTTATCCAACTTGTTTACTTGGTTTTTCAAATCTGAATTGTGGTGAAACTTGTTGGTATTTGTGAATCTTGAGAGAACCTACAAGAATCTTGAGTTTCTTGACCACAATCTTGAAATTCTTGAAGTTCTTGATAACTTCCTTGAAAGTTCTTGAAGGATCTCGAAGTTCTTGAAGATTCCTTGTGCGTGTGAATTGGCTGAACCAAATCCGAAAAATAATCCAATCGGCCAAGCTTGTGTTGTGTTGGTCGTATAAGTCAAAAAAAAAAGAAACGAAAAACAAGAAAGAAAGTCCGAAGTTTATTGCCAAATCAATCACGGATTACATCTTGTATCCAAGACTACAAAAAGGAAAAAAAAATTTCAAAAGTTTCGGTCCACTACTACTTCTTGAAGTTCTTGAACCTCTTGATTCTTGGAAATTTGTTTCGTCCGTCTAGCGAACAATTTCTTGTACTCTCGAGCATTGGTGAAAGGCTTTCTTGGAGTCTTTGCTTCTATCTAGGGAATATCTTGGGTAACCCATTGGGGGGGAGCCTGAAGAGGGTTGATTGCGTCACGTTGTTGAGATTCCATCTAGTTGCTATTGTCTTGAACAAACATCCGAAACTGCCTTGGGTGTGTTTGAACAGAAAATCCGAGCTTGACCTTGTGCTTGCAAGTTAAGGCTAACGTGGGTGGGTCTTTAATAGCCTACCTTCCAACCGTACAAAGGGTTTCCAACCGAATTGTTCTTTTGGGAGTTGGAACCGAAACTGTTTTGTGCAATCCTTCTTGGAGTAGAAATTGGAAGTTCCTAAAAGTTGTTACAAGAAGAAAAGGTTTTCTAAAAGGTTTCCAACAACTAACTTGTTTCCAAATTCAATTAGGAAACTAAGTGGACATAACTCTCCTAATTCCACTTGGATAAGTCCACTCAAATTAGGAAACTAGGGTTTGCTTGTTTCCTTTTCCATTTTCGCACACTTTCCTAATCTGTCTGCCCTAGGAAATAGTCCAAACTACCCTCTATCGCGTCCACATTGCTTCCAAAATTGTGTCTTGCTCTTGGTTACTCTTGTGGGAAGTTTGGTGAACAAATTGAGGACCTTGTGCGGCATTTCTCAAACTACTCAAACCGGCAAGGTAAGGAAGTTTGGTAAGGTCATTCGAGTGCTTTGGAGTGAAAACACGTGTGAGTGAAACACTTAGCGAGTGAAGTGAGATTCTATTTGTATTATTTGCTTGGTCACTAACGTTGCAGGGCAAAACGAAAGACATGGAGCAAACTAACCAAACCACCGACTACACGTTGATGTTCAATGCTATGAAATCCGAACTAAAGCGGATTAGTGAGCAACAAATGGAGGAAATGCACAACCGATTTGATGAACTCTCCAAGAGCTTCATGAGGGGCTCTCGATCCAGATCTCACACCGAAACCACCATGGTACAAAAGGGGCAAATTATGAGGATTATTCGGCAAGTGAGGATGAAGAGAGAGCCGAGAGGCCTAAAAGGGACACTACCAAGGATGCACTTAAGGGACTTAAAATCAAAATTCCCACCTTCCAAGGTAGAAGTGACCCTGAGGCGTACTTGGAATGGGAAGCCGAATCGAGATGGTCTTCGATTGCTATGACTATAGCGAGGAACAAAAGGTGAAGATCGCCACTGTTGAGTTCACCGACTACGCACTCGTTTGGTGGGATCAAGTACGGACTGGAAGGAGGAGAAACGGTGAACCACAAGTCCGAACTTGGCGTGAACTCAAGGCCATGATGCGTAAGAGGTTTGTTTCAAGCTACTACAACCGCGATCTCCATTCAAAACTGCAAACCCTCACTCAAGGCAACATGAGTGTGGAGGACTATTACAAGGAGATCGAGATGGCCATGATGAGGGCTAATATCCAAGAAGATAGTGAGGCCACAATGGCAAGATTTCTTCGGGGTTTAAACCCTGAACTTCAAGAGGCCTTGGAGCTTCAACATTATTTGGATATGAGTGACCTTCTTGAGTTAGCCATCAAGGCCGAAAGGGGGAGGAAACTGAGGAGAGGTGGCCGACCCTACCAAACCTCAAATCCGAATGTATGGAAGGGAAACCAGCCGAGAAGAACATCACATGAAGTTGGACAATCGGCTATACCAACCACTTCTAGCCGAACACAAGGTAACTTCCTAACTGAAATTCCAATTCTACCCCTAACAAGTTTGTTGATACAACTAGGTCAACTTCAAAGTCGGCTCAAGAGATTCCTAAGCCTAGGAGTAGGGACATTAAGTGCTTCAAATGCCAAGGATTCGGACATATCCAATCTCAATGTTCGAATCAAAGGGTCACGCTCATAACTCACAATGGAGAAGTCGTATCTGATGATGATGATTGTGAGGAGATGCCGACCTTGTCCAAGGATGACTGCTTGGAGAATGACTCGGCCGAGGAAGAGTGCTCTCCTACTCAAAGAGAAATTGGTTGCTTGGTGGCACGACAGTGCTAACCGCCCGAGTCAAAGAAGATGAGCAATTGCAACGAGAGAACTTGTTTTACACTCGATGTAAAATAAGTGACAAAGTGTGCAGTCTCATCATTGATGGTGGGAGTTGCACCAATGTAGCAAGTTTGCTCATGGTAGAGAGCTTGGGACTTCCAACGACTAGACATCCACACCCGTACCGACTACAATGGCTAAGCGAAGATGGTGAAGTACGGGTCTACAAACAGGTACGTCTTCCTTTCTCCATTGGCAACTACATTGACGAAGTTGTTTGTGATGTTGTCCCCATGCATGCTACCCATGTAATTTTAGGAAGACCCTGGCAATTTGATAAGCATGTCACTTTTGATGGTAGATCTAATAAGTACACTCTCTTGCACAATGGTAAACGCATGGTCCTAACACCCCTCACACCCGCACAAGTATATGAGGACCAACTTAAATTGTAACGAGAATGTGACTTAGACCGACAAAAGAGGAAACAAAAGACGGCCGAATCTGGAAATTGCTCCACTTCCACAAATGAGCATTCGGCCAAGGGTCATGCACTGATTAAATCAAGCACTAGGAAGCAAAACATGATAATCAAGGCTAAGGAAGTAAGGAAATGTGTGAATTCTGATCAGCCTGTATTACTCATGATTTGCAAACATGTACTCTTGAATGTTGATGAACTCGATAGGGCATTGACTTCGAGAGTAGTTGCTTTGTCGCAGGTTAAGCAAGGAGAGAATGAGTTGATCATGGCATGTTCCATCCCTAACTCCATTGGTAAATATCAGAATCTTCATGAAGTTTGACTCTTAAGTGTTGTATCCCTTTACGATCCGTTGGTATTTAACTTCACCCATGAGCCTGTTTTGCTTGTTGGGAGGAGTAATGGAGTTTCAAAGGGGGTTCTTGCGCTTGAATCTTGTCCTATGCCTTCTTACCCTTTTGCAACAAGTGTTCCAAGTGATGATCAGTCTAATGCAGTTGAACGTGTTCAAAGTGTTCTTCATTATATCAGTTGCATTTTGGAGGATCCAAAAAGATGTAACCTTGCTGCCAATGAACCATACATTCTACATTGCATCATGGAACCGAAGCTATATGTGTTATCTTCGAGGAGTCATTGGAGTAAAGCCATGTGTAAGGCCCAAAGACAATCTAAGAGAGGGGTGAATTAGGTTGATTAAAAATACTTTATTGAGTTTATGCACTTTTTCTTTAATACAAATTTACCTTCTTTTCTAGTAGTGATCAGCCAAGTAAATTTAAAGAAGAGAGCAATGTTGATCAGAAATAAGAGTGTATATAAGCAATGAGAATTTTATTAAACAAAAGGAATAAGATAGAATATCAAACCGATTGTCTACCAAGCTTTTCTCAAACTTGAAGACCAATCACAAAGATGAGTACCTTCTCTTTGATGAAAAATAATCAACTCAATGTACAATGGAGGGATCACTTCCTCCTTGCCCCAAGCCTCACTTAGTCAAGTTAAGAAGTTTTACTATCACACAGATAACCCTCAACAAAGCTATACTATTGAAAATTTCAAACACAAGAGAAGTGCTTACAAGAATTTCACACTACTTGGAGAACAAATCTTGCTTAGGAGACTATTTGCTAGCTAAAATATCTCTTGAGATCTTATAAACGAAGTGTGCAAAAGTCACTCCCTGGTTCAGAATCATTTGTATTTAAAGGGGACCAAAAATGGGCTTCATTAATGCTTCCAACGGATAGAAGGCAGATGAAGAGTCAGCTAGCCGTTGGGGCTGTCGGACGTCCGACAGCTTAATCATCGTCTCCCATCATCCAAAAATCAGCCAAGTTGTCGTTCGGACGTCCGATGGGATTTTATCGTCCGACAGCTTCTGCGTCCGAACGTCGTCAGAGAGTCATCAAAACTTTGCGAAATTTTTCGGACGTCCAACGCGATTGATGTGCGTCCGAAGCGTGCGTCCGATCCTCCCGGACGTCCGATGCTTGCTCACGAGCATCCGACAGAGTTTCCTTCTTGATGTTCTACATCCTTTCGGACGTCCGATAGTTTCCTTTCAGACGTCCGACATGAGTGCCCTATTTTTGCTTCTTCTTTTGATTGATTTTCTTTCCTTGACACCTTTGTACCTGATTCTCTAAAAAGCAAAACACTTATATTTGAAGAGAATTAGATAAACATTTCAAAGTGCTTTGTGATCATCAAAATCAAGAATAACATTCTCCCCCTTTTTGATGATGACAAAACAATGGTTTGAAATAAAATTTGATGATTACAAATAGGCTCCCCCTTTCTCATTTGACAAAAGCTCCCCCTTACTTAGTCAATCGTAGAACAAAAATTGAAAAACTCCCCCTCACTTGGCTACTTCACAGATTTATTCAATCATCCAAAAACAGTTAAGCAACCGACATTTTACCAACTGTCCAGCCAATTCAACGTATCCCGCACATATCCATATTCATATCTTCATATCTCTCCCCCTTTTTGTCATCACAAAAGTCAAAAGGCAAAGAGACATTACAAGAACCAGTAACATGAAAAAGAACTAAACATTCATAACAAAATAGCTTACGAGCATCACAAACATT
Organism: Coffea eugenioides; assembly: GCF_003713205.1. NCBI lineage: Eukaryota > Viridiplantae > Streptophyta > Magnoliopsida > Gentianales > Rubiaceae > Coffea > Coffea eugenioides. Next base: position 34,012 of record NW_020864787.1, read on the forward strand.
ACATCCACATATCCAGTTTTGAACATTACTAGCACCAGAATCAAAGAAACAAAAAAAGTCCGAGGCAGCCATCTAACATCCAGCAAATAGAAAATAGTCAAACAGAATGCAAATGATCCTAATAGGGCTAGTGATCCTAAATGGTAAACTAAGTGGACCCAGGCGTCCTTCGAGTAAGCAGATACTGAGAGAGATCCTCCTCCTCAGTGTCTTCATCATCTTCAGCATCTTCACCAACTGGTTTCTTGCCTTTGTCAGATGTGAAAGGATCATGAGGTACCACGGGAGTAGAGGTGAGGTCGATGGGAGCAGGACTCATAGAGCGAATAAGAGCTGGTGGACTGGGATAAGTAGAGCATAACTCTTTGCCATGAGGAACTTCCACAACCACAGGTGGGGGAAAGAGAAGATTCTTTTTATCCAGGAAGTCTGCTTGTTGCTCGGATGACATGGTGAGCATGAGACCATGTTCAAGAAGTAAAACATGTTGTTTAAGATTTCGAAGGAGCTCAACCACTTCAGAATTTGAAGAAGAAGATGCCTTAGTGGCAAACTTCCTAGGATGAATAGAAGTCAGTGCAACAGAGGATGGAGTGTGAAGGGATCATGTGCAGCCTTAGATCTAGGTTCATTAGACGTGGCCTGTGACAGCCCCACCTCCCCCTAAGGCGAACCAGAGGGTTCGGCGGGCCGCCTGCCCAGCTCTCGCCGGGACTCAGTCGTTCACTACAATCCTCAAACAGATTACAAGATAAAACTCAAATATTACATCAAATTCTCCAATAATTACATGTCAAAAGCAAAGCGGAAATAATTCCCAACTATACATAAAATGATTCCAAATCCAAACTGTACAAGATATAGGCCATCCAGACATGTGAATAAGCACAACAAGACCTTCCTTCGCTTTGAGCCCTGTGGAGGGGAATAAAATATTTTTGCGGTGAGCTAGAAGCTCAGCGAGTAACCAGTAAAATCCTTAAACAAATATATTTCACAATGTTGCATTTCGATCATTTCGATGATGTCATGATTCAGAGATCAAATGTTCGTTTAGTGCTCTCGTGAGCCAGGGAAATCATAGCACTTGAACACCCAACGCTCAAATAGATCATTTAACATTAACATTAACATTAAGAAGGAGCCCCTTCTTGAGCTCCAGATAAACATGAACATGAACCATAAACAGAGTGGAGACGTTGGTGTCCAGCACAAGACTTTCGCAGAACTCATTGAAGCCAAATCATGTCATGAACTCACATGCAAGCACGCATGATATGCAATCGAGTAAATAATGTAAGAAACATTTCATAAGAAGATTTAACAATAGTTTGGGGTCACTCACCTCCACGGCTCCGAAATCATCCAGCATATAACATTGCCTTGCTCAAATCCAAGTCTTAAATCACAAACTCAATGCAAATAAATTCCTTCAAAAGTTCGGACAGCACTTCCCCTGAATTTGCTAACTTTTCCAGCCATCATGGCTGCATTATTTCCTCATCCAGTCCCAAAGGTACACACACAGCAACAAGTTCATCCAATAGCCATTCAGCAAGCTCCAAGTAGTACTAGTACCAGTCAAGCTAGGGAAAAGTCCGGAAATGAAAGTTAAGCTCAAAACCAGAAAAATAGTTTTGACGTCATTTTACGGTAATGGTACCAAAGGCGCTACGATTGTCGGATGAAGGTACAAGACCCACCGTTTCGAAGCTAAGAGACAGGGCTACAATATTACAGAAGGTCACTCAACCCAGTTTCGAGTGTAACCAGGTCAAAAATGCAAGATACTATACCAGAATCATAAAAACAGATTCACATAACGCATTCTAGCGGAAACATCATAAAACAGGCTATCCAAGTCCAAATCTAGAAATTCCAAAACCAGCTGAAAGCTAAGAAATAGGGCTACATTTCATCAGAAGACCTTAACAACCAATTTGGAAGCATTCTCAACGAAAATAACCCATTACAGACGCACTTCTCAATTTCGGGTAAAACCAGAACAGCAATAGTAATTTCGACTTTTCTCATTCTACACTACTCCGATTAACCTGAAATTTTGTAGGCACCTCTAAAATGTCATTCTCTACAACTTTCATGTTCTTTAAAGCCAAGGCCAATTCACGGGCCTCTATAATATGAGCTAAAAATTCGGACAGAATGAAGAACATTGAAACTACGTTTTCCACTTTTCCTTCCAACAGAAAATTGATTGTAATACATCACTTTTCCACCTCCTAGGAAGTCATAAACGCATCATTCCATCATCTATACATGACCCCATAACATATCTATATGAAAAACAGAAAATCCCAAAATTATAAAATTCACCAATTCAACCAAAATCAAGATATAATCCATAAAAGTGCATCTTATACCACCAACCAATCATGAATGAACATCAATTAAGGGAGGAGAGTGGTTCTTCACAACTCACCTTAGCCATACAAGAGATAGAGCAACAAATCACCTTAGCTTTCCAAACAACTCACAAAACACCTCAAGAACCACTTAGCAAAGAGATGATTTGGAGTTTTATTGGTTGGATTTGAAGATTGAGCAAGAAATAGAAGGAAGAAATTGAGAACTTTTCTTTCTTTCTTGGGCAAGAACATTCGGCCAAGCTTGCAGAAATTTAGGTGCTTTTTAGGTCAAAATGGAGTATTAGTAAATGTAAGAAATAATGGTCAAAGTCAAGGTTGAATAGGAAGGTGACACTTGTCACCCTTTAGGTTTAAAACTTATCTTTTTGTCTCTCCAATACAAATATCTTAACACTTTGTAAAATAATATCACTTAATACAAAATTCCAACAAGTTGTCAAAAATATATGCGTTTACCGCACTTGCGGGTCCCACGTTCAAATACGCTCTTAATTTCTCAAAAACTAACCGATACTAGAAAAAAATCATTTTAAAACTATTTTGCTCATAAAACTTATTTGGGAAATTTTTCTAATAAAAGAAACTGTAGAAAAGGGCGGGCGATTAAATTAAATAAACCCTAGAAAATTAGAAAATTTTCGGGTTTTCACACTCATACTTTTCGGGGCGTCACAATCTCCCCTCCTTAAAAGAATGTCGTCCTCGACATTCCATCTTGTACCAATCAAGTCGAGACATCCCGCAAGAATCACTAATATTGCAAATCAAACCCACAGTCCGGCATCCTAAACTTCAAGCCTAGGATAGGATACACTACAGAGATCTGAAGCCTAAGCTCTGATACCAACTGTGACAGCCCCACCTCCCCCTGAGGCGAACCAGAGGGTTCGGCGAGCCGCCTGCCCAGCTCTCGCCGGGACTCAGTCGTTCACTACAGTCCTCAAACAGATTACAAGATAAAACTCAAATATTACATCAAATTCTCCAATAATTACATGTCAAAAGCAAAGCGGAAATAATTCCCAACTATACATAAAATGATTCCAAATCCAAACTGTACAAGATATAGGCCATCCAGACATGTGAATAAGCACAACAAGACCTTCCTTCGCTTTGAGCCCTGTGGAGGGGAATAAAATATTTTTGGGGTGAGCTAGAAGCTCAGCGAGTAACCAGTAAAATCCTTAAACAAATATATTTCACAATGTTGCATTTCGATCATTTCGATGATGTCATGATTCAGAGATCAAATGTTCGTTTAGTGCTCTCGTGAGCCAGGGAAATCATAGCACTTGAACACCCAACGCTCAAATAGATCATTTAACATTAACATTAACATTAAGAGGGAGCCCCTTCTTGAGCTCCAGATAAACATGAACATGAACCATAAACAGAGTGGAGACGTTGGTGTCCAGCACAAGACTTTCCCAGAACTCATTGAAGCCAAATCATGTCATGAACTCACATGCAAGCACGCATGATATGCAATCGAGTAAATAATGTAAGAAACATTTCATAAGAAGCTTTAACAATAGTTTGGGGTCACTCACCTCCACGGCTCCGAAATCATCCAGCATATAACATTGCCTTGCTCAAATCCAAGTCTTAAATCACAAACTCAATGCAAATAAATTCCTTCAAAAGTTCGGACAGCACTTCCCCTGAATTTGCTAACTTTTCCAGCCATCATGGCTTCATTATTTCCTCATCCAGTCCCAAAGGTACACACACAGCAACAAGTTCATCCAATAGCCATTCAGCAAGCTCCAAGTAGTACTAGTACCAGTCAAGCTAGGGAAAAGTCCGGAAATGAAAGTTAAGCTCAAAACCAGAAAAATAGTTTTGACGTCATTTTGCGGTAATGGTACCAAAGGCGCTACGATTGTCGGATGAAGGTACAAGACCCACCGTTTCGAAGCTAAGAGACAGGGCTACAATATTACAGAAGGTCACTCAACCCATTTTAGAGTGTAAAATGCAAGATACTATACCAGAATCATAAAAACAGATTCACATAACGCATTCTAGCGGAAACATCATAAAACAGGCTATCCAAGTCCAAATCTAGAAATTCCAAAACCAGCTGAAAGCTAAGAAATAGGGCTACATTTCATCAGAAGACCTTAACAACCAATTCGGAAGCATTCTCAACGAAAATAACCCATTACAGACGCACTTCTCAATTTCGGGTAAAACCAGAACAGCAATAGTAATTTCGACTTTTCTCATTCTACACTACTCCGATTAACCTGAAATTTTTTAGGCACCTCTAAAATGTCATTCTCTACAACTTTCATGTTTTAAGCCAAGGCCAATTCGGCCTCTATCTATGAGCTAAAAATTCGGACAGAATGAAGAACATTGAAACCTAGTTTTCCACTTTTCCTTCCAAAACAGAAATTGATTGTAATTAATCACTTTTTCCACCTCCTAGAGTCATTAAACATCATTTCCAATCATCATACATGACCCCATAATCATATCCATATGAAAACAGAAAAATCCCCAAAAATTATAAAACTTCACCAATTCAACCAAAATCAAGATATAATCCATAAAAGTGCATCTTATACCACCACCAATCATGAATTGAACATCAATTAAGGGATGAGAGTGGTTCTTCACAACTCACCTTAGCCATACAAGAGATAGAGCAACAAATCACCTTAGCTTTCCAAACAACTCCACAAAACACCTCAAGACCACTTAGCAAAGAGATTTTATGGAATGATTTGGAGTTTTATTGGTTGGATTTGAAGATTGAGCAAGAAATAGAAGGAAGAAATTGAGAGCTTTTCTTTCTTTCTTGGGCAAGAACATTCGGCCAAGCTTGCAGAAATTTAGGTGCTTTTTAGGTCAAAATGGAGTATTAGTAAATGTAAGAAATAATGGTCAAAGTCAAGGTTGAATAGGAAGGTGACACTTGTCACCCTTTAGGTTTAAAACTTATCTTTTTGTCTCTCCAATACAAATATCTTAACACTTTGTAAAATAATATCACTTAATACAAAATTCCAACAAGTTGTCAAAAATATATTGCGTTTACCGCACTTGCGGGTCCCACGTTCAAAATACGCTCTTAATTTCTCAAAAACTAACCGATACTAGAAAAATCATTTTAAAACTATTTTTGCTCATAAACTTTATTTGGGGAATTTTTCTAATAAAGAAACTGTAGAAAAGGGCGGGCGATTAAATTAAATAAACCCTAGAAAATTAGAAAATTTTCGGGTTTTCACACTCATACTTTTCGGGGCGTCACAATCTCCCCTCCTTAAAAGAATGTCGTCCTCGACATTCCATCTTGTACCAATCAAGTCGAGACATCCCGCAAGAATCACTAATATTGCAAATCAAACCCACAGTCCGGCATCCTAAACTTCAAGCCTAGGATACACTACAGAGATCTGAAGCCTAAGCTCTGATACCAACTGTGACAGCCCCACCTCCCCCTGAGGCGAACCAGAGGGTTCGGCGAGCCGCCTGCCCAGCTCTCGCCGGGACTCAGTCGTTCACTACAGTCCTCAAACAGATTACAAGATAAAACTCAAATATTACATCAAATTCTCCAATAATTACATGTCAAAAGCAAAGCGGAAATAATTCCCAACTATACATAAAATGATTCCAAATCCAAACTGTACAAGATATAGGCCATCCAGACATGTGAATAAGCACAACAAGACCTTCCTTCGCTTTGAGCCCTGTGGAGGGGAATAAAATATTTTTGGGGTGAGCTAGAAGCTCAGCGAGTAACCAGTAAAATCCTTAAACAAATATATTTCACAATGTTGCATTTCGATCATTTCGATGATGTCATGATTCAGAGATCAAATGTTCGTTTAGTGCTCTCGTGAGCCAGGGAAATCATAGCACTTGAACACCCAACGCTCAAATAGATCATTTAACATTAACATTAACATTAAGAGGGAGCCCCTTCTTGAGCTCCAGATAAACATGAACATGAACCATAAACAGAGTGGAGACGTTGGTGTCCAGCACAAGACTTTCCCAGAACTCATTGAAGCCAAATCATGTCATGAACTCACATGCAAGCACGCATGATATGCAATCGAGTAAATAATGTAAGAAACATTTCATAAGAAGCTTTAACAATAGTTTGGGGTCACTCACCTCCACGGCTCCGAAATCATCCAGCATATAACATTGCCTTGCTCAAATCCAAGTCTTAAATCACAAACTCAATGCAAATAAATTCCTTCAAAAGTTCGGACAGCACTTCCCCTGAATTTGCTAACTTTTCCAGCCATCATGGCTGCATTATTTCCTCATCCAGTCCCAAAGGTACACACACAGCAACAAGTTCATCCAATAGCCATTCAGCAAGCTCCAAGTAGTACTAGTACCAGTCAAGCTAGGGAAAAGTCCGGAAATGAAAGTTAAGCTCAAAACCAGAAAAATAGTTTTGACGTCATTTTACGGTAATGGTACCAAAGGCGCTACGATTGTCGGATGAAGGTACAAGACCCACCGTTTCGAAGCTAAGAGACAGGGCTACAATATTACAGAAGGTCACTCAACCCAGTTTCGAGTGTAACCAGGTCAAAAATGCAAGATACTATACCAGAATCATAAAAACAGATTCACATAACGCATTCTAGCGGAAACATCATAAAACAGGCTATCCAAGTCCAAATCTAGAAATTCCAAAACCAGCTGAAAGCTAAGAAATAGGGCTACATTTCATCAGAAGACCTTAACAACCAATTTGGAAGCATTCTCAACGAAAATAACCCATTACAGACGCACTTCTCAATTTCGGGTAAAACCAGAACAGCAATAGTAATTTCGACTTTTCTCATTCTACACTACTCCGATTAACCTGAAATTTTGTAGGCACCTCTAAAATGTCATTCTCTACAACTTTCATGTTTTAAGCCAAGGCCAATTAGGCCTCTATCTATGAGCTAAAAATTCGGACAGAATGAAGAACATTGAAACCTAGTTTTCCACTTTTCCTTCCAAAACAGAAATTGATTGTAATTAATCACTTTTTCCACCTCCTAGAGTCCATTAAACATCATTTCCAAATCCATCATACATGAACCCCATAATCATATCATATGAAAACAAAAGAATCCCAAAATTATAAAAAACTTCACTAATTCAAGCGCAAAATCAAGATATAATCCATAAAAAGTGCATCTTATAACCACTCACCGAAATCATGAATTGAACATCAATTTAAGGGAGGAGAGTGGGTTCTTCCACAACTCACCTTAGCCATAACAAGAGATAGAGCAACAAATCACCTTAAGCTTAAAACAAACAACTCCAGCAAAACACCTCAAGACCACTTAGCAAAGAGATTTTATGGAATGATTTGGAGTTTTATTGGTTGGATTTGAAGATTGAGCAAGAAATAGAAGGAAGAAATTGAGAACTTTTCTTTCTTTCTTGGGCAAGAACATTCGGCCAAGCTTGCAGAAATTTAGGTGCTTTTTAGGTCAAAATGGAGTATTAGTAAATGTAAGAAATAATGGTCAAAGTCAAGGTTGAATAGGAAGGTGACACTTGTCACCCTTTAGGTTTAAAACTTATCTTTTTGTCTCTCCAATACAAATATCTTAACACTTTGTAAAATAATATCACTTAATACAAAATTCCAACAAGTTGTCAAAAATATATTGCATTTACCGCACTTGCGGGTCCCACGTTCAAAATACGCTCTTAATTTCTCAAAAAACTAACCGATACTAGAAAAATCATTTTAAAACTATCTTTGCTCATAAACTTTATTTGGGGAATTTTTTCTATAAAGAAACTGTAGAAAAGGGCGGGCGTTAAATTAAATAAACCCTAGAAAATTAGAAAATTTTCGGGTTTTCCACACTCATACTTTTCGGGTGCCCGTCAACAATTCTCCCCTCCTTAAAAGAATGTCGTCCTCGACATTCAATCTTGTACCAATCAAGTCAAGACATCCCGCAAAAAATCTCTCAAGAGTCAAATCAATCCCACAGTCCGGCATCCTAAACTTCAAGCCTAGGATACACTACAGAGATCTGAAGCCTAAGCTCTGATACCAACTGTGACGACCCCACCTCCCCCTAAGGCGAACCAGAGGGTTCGGCGGGTCGCCTGCCCGGCTCTCGCCGGGACCCAGTCGTTCACTACGGTCCTCAAATAAATTGCAAGATAAAACTCAAATATTAATCAAAATTCTCCAATAATTACATGTCAAAAGCAAAGCGGAAAATAATTCCCAACTGATACATAAAATGATTCCATAATCCAAACTGTAACAAGATATAGGCCATCCAGACATGTGAATAACACAACAAGACTTGCTCGCTTTGAAGCCCTGTGGAGGGGAATAAAAATATTTTTGGGGTGAGCTAGAAGCTCAGCGAGTACCATAAAATCCTTTAAACAAATATATTTTTCACAATTGTTTTGCATTTCGATCATTTCGATGATGTCATGATTCAGAGATCAAATGTTCGTTTAGTGCTCTCGTGAGCCAGGGAAATCATAGCACTTGAACACCCAACGCTCAAATAGATCATTTAACATTAACATTAACATTCAGAGGGAGCCCCTTCTTGAGCTCCAGATAAACATGAACATGAACCATAAACAGAGTGGAGACGTTGGTGTCCAGCACAAGACTTTTCCAGAACTCATTGAAGCCAAATCGTGTCATGAACTCACATGCAAGCACGCATGATATGCAATCGAGTACATAATGCAAGAAACATTTCACAAGTACTTTGGAAATAGTTTAGGGTCACTCACCTCCACGGCTCCGAAATCATCCAGCATATAACATTGCCTTGCTCAAATCCAAGTCTTAAATCACAACTCAAATGCAAATAAATTCCTTCAAAAGTTCGGACAGGCACTTCCCCTGAATTTGCTAACTTTTCACAGCCATCATGGCTTTCAATTATTTCCTCATGCCAGTCCAAAGGTACATCACATCAGCAACAAGTTCATATCCCAATAGCCATTCAGCAAGCTCAATGTAGTACTAGTACAGTCAGCTAGGGAAAAGTCCGGAAATGAAGTTAACTCAAAACCAGAAAAATAGTTTTGACGTCATTTTACGGGTAATGTACTAAAGGCGCTACGATTGTCGGATGAAGGTACAAGACCCACCGTTTCGAAGCTAAGAGACAGGGCTACAATATTACAGAAGGTCACTCAACCCAGTTTCGAGTGTAACCAGGTCAAAAATGCAAGATACTATACCAGAATCATAAAAACAGATTCACATAACGCATTCTAGCGGAAACATCATAAAACAGGCTATCCAAGTCCAAATCCAGAAATTCCAAAACCAGCTGAAAGCTAAGAAACAGGGGTACATTTCATCATAAGACCTTAACAACCAATTCGGAAGCATTCTCAACGAAAATAACCCATTACAGACGCACTTCTCAATTTCGGGTAAAACCAGAACAGCAATAGTAATTTCGACTTTTCTCATTCTACACTACTCCGATTAACCTGAAATTTTGTAGGCACCTCTAAAATGTCATTCCATAGAACTTTCATGTTTTAAGCCAAGGCCAATTCAGCCTCTATCTATGAGCTAAAAATTCGGACAGAATGAAGAACATTGAAACCTAGCTTTCCACTTTTCTTTCCAAAACAGAAATTGATTGTAATTAATCACTTTTTCCACCTCCTAGAGTCATTAAACATCATTTCCAATCATCATACATGACCCCATAATCATATCCATATGAAAACAGAAAAATCCCCAAAAATTATAAAACTTCACCAATTCAACCAAAATCAAGATATAATCCATAAAAGTGCATCTTATACCACTACCAATCATGAATTGAACATCAATTAAGGGAGGAGAGTGGTTCTTCACAACTCACCTTAGCCATACAAGAGATAGAGCAACAAATCACCTTAGCTTTCCAAACAACTCCACAAAACACCTCAAGACCACTTAGCAAAGAGATTTTAGGGAATGATTTGGAGTTTTATTGGTTGGATTTGAAGATTGAGCAAGAAATAGAAGGAAGAAATTGAGAGCTTTTCTTTCTTTCTTGAGCAAGAACATTCGGCCAAGCTTGCAAAAATTTAGGTGCTTTTTGGGTCAAAATGGAGTATTAGTAAATGTAAGAAATAATGGTCAAAGTCAAGGTTGAATAGGAAGGTGACACTTGTCACCCTTTAGGTTTAAAACTTATCTTTTTGTCTCTCCAATACAAATATCTTAACACTTTGTAAAATAATATCACTTAATACAAATTCCAACAAGTTGTCAAAAATATATTGCGTTTACCGCACTTGCGGGTCCCACGTTCAAAATACGCTCTTAATTTCTCAAAAACTAACCGATACTAGAAAAATCATTTTAAAACTATTTTTGCTCATAAACTTTATTTGGGGAATTTTTCTAATAAAGAAACTGTAGAAAAGGGCGGGCGATTAAATTAAATAAACCCTAGAAAATTAGAAAATTTTCGGGTTTTCACACTCATACTTTTCGGGGCGTCACAATCTCCCCTCCTTAAAAGAATGTCGTCCTCGACATTCCATCTTGTACCAATCAAGTCGAGACATCCCGCAAGAATCACTAATATTGCAAATCAAACCCACAGTCCGGCATCCTAAACTTCAAGCCTAGGATACACTACAGAGATCTGAAGCCTAATCTCTGATACCAACTGTGACAGCCCCACCTCCCCCTGAGGCGAACCAGAGGGTTCGGCGAGCCGCCTGCCCAGCTCTCGCCGGGACTCAGTCGTTCACTACAGTCCTCAAACAGATTACAAGATAAAACTCAAATATTACATCAAATTCTCCAAAAATTACATGTTATAAGCGAAACGGAAACAATTCCCAACTATACATAAAATGATTCTCAAATCCAAACTGTACAAGACATAGGCCATCCAGTCACGTGCACAAGTACTACAAGTCCTTCCTTCGCTACGAGCCCTGTGGAGGGGAATAAAATATTTTTGGGGTGAGCTAGAAGCTCAGCGAGTAACCAGTAAAATCCTTAAACAAATATATTTCACAATGTTGCATTTCGATCATTTCGATGATGTCATGATTCAGAGATCAAATGTTCGTTTAGTGCTCTCGTGAGCCAAGGAAATCATAGCACTTGAACACCCAACGCTCAAATAGATCATTTAACATTAACATTAACATTAAGAGGGAGCCCCTTCTTGAGCTCCAGATAAACATGAACATGAACCATAAACAGAGTGGAGACGTTGGTGTCCAGCACAAGACTTTCGCAGAACTCATTGAAGCCAAATCATGTCATGAACTCACATGCAAGCACGCATGATATGCAATCGAGTAAATAATGTAAGAAACATTTCATAAGAAGATTTAACAATAGTTTGGGGTCACTCACCTCC
>NW_020864788.1:0-33997 GCF_003713205.1 Coffea eugenioides
AAAAACGCCCAATAGGCACAACTCGCTTAATTAGGCAATCCAGAACACAGGATTATCAGATATTAAACAACTACCATCACCAGTACCACTGGTGAGTGCATAGGGAGAAATTAAAGCAAATAACCAATCCAGTGAACAAAATAGATTCGAACACCCAAACAGCGCCAAAAATGAACGGAAATTAAAGCCAGAAGCAATGGTCAACTAACTCCCAAAGTACCCCAAATATCGCAGCAGTTTAACTCAACTCTACCCAAAATTAGACCAGAAAATGCCCAAAATTACTGCCCGCTGTTTTCCAACAAGAAGCCCAAGCAAAGGTGCAAAATTTCGCAATTTAGGGTTCAGAATAAGACAAATTGAGGCAGGAATCGCAATACCTCCACCTGCCAACAATTGACAGGTGGTAACGAGCTGGGGTGGAGCTGGCGGAGATGAGAACTCACGAGCTGGTGGTGGGCTGGTGGACTTCGTCGACGAGCTGCAGGGGGGAGGAAGCCCGGCTCGCGGCTCGCGGCTGGGCTACAGGCAGCGGCGCGCGGGGCTGCTGTGGTGGTGGTTGTGGAGCTTGAGCAGGCGGCGGCGCGCAGCTCAGCGGAGAGGGGCGCCAAGCTGGTGGAGGTGAGCTGAAGTGCAGCTCGTTCGCCAAGTGGAGAGAGAGCAGAGGGGGAGCTGGGTGGCAGTTCGCGGAGCTTGGGCGAACTGTTGGTGGCGCGAGCTCAGGAGGCAGCGACGCGCTTGGAGTTGCGCGCGGAGATGTGGCGAGCTGGTGGAGCTGTTGGCGGTGGAAGCTGAACTCACGGCGAGAGGAGAGTTAGCTGGCGGTGCAGAGTTGGTGGTGAACAGCAGCGGAGAGAGAGGTGAGAGAGCGCAGGGGGCTGGTGCGTCCCAAGAGCAATGGGCGTGGGGCAGCGGGGCGGCGCTCGCCGTCGGCGGCGCCCGCAGCAGCGCAGCGGCCAGAGCGAGCACGCGGCGTCTTGCACGCCTGCGGTCGCGTGAGGAAGGGGTGGCCGGCACAGTGGTCGCGCGCCGCGCTGGAGTGAGGTCGAGCTGGTGGTGGAGAGAGCGAGGCGCGAAGGAGGCAGCGTCGGCAGGTGGCGACAGTCGTGGCGTGTGGCGAGCGAGGGAGCTTCGGCCAACACAGAGGAGAACAGGGGAGAGGAAAGAAAGAAGAAAGAAGAAGAAAGAAGAAGAAAGAAAGAAACAAAAAGAAAGAAGAAAAGAGAAAAGAAAAAAAAATGTTTTTTTTTTTATTATTAATAAAAAATTCGTATCTTGAAAATCTAAGTTACGGTGAATCAAGGAAAATTTTTTTTTTTTTTTTAATGTTTTTACCTAGCTAAGTTGAAACAAGGAATTTTTTTTTTTTTTTTTTGGGAATACGTTTTGTTTTTTTTTTTTTTTTGAAAACTAAAGCTACGGTGATAAGAAATTTTTATTTTTATTTTTTTTTATTTTTAATTTTTTTTTGTTGAATCCTTACCTTTCCCGCGAACATGACGCGGGCACGTCAAGAGGGCAAGAGGGCTTTCGGACGATTCTGATCGTGAGCTTCCTGCACGTCATCACGCGGGCGCGTCATGACTGAAGGTCACCTACAAATCAGCAAAAACGAAAATTAACATCCAAAATCAGTCAAATTCAAGGAAAACAGATTTAAACTATGACACGAAACCAACGAACAATTAAAAGAAACAATTGGATTGCCTCCCAATGAGCGCCTTTCTTTACTGTCTTTGGCTAGACAGTATCACGTTTTGCTCATGGCGGATAAAATCTTGTAACTCGTCTTAATGTTTCATCCTCTATATAGTCCTGATAACCCTCGTAAATAGAATAATCCTTGAGCACACGAGCTATGGGCTTCCATGGACTAGTGAATGGCGCCAAACGAGTCGATGATAATTTGCATTCTCCAATCATTCCTCCCTCACTTGCATTTATTGGTTCAAGATATCTCGCCATCGCCACTCTTAATTTATTCCTGTCATGAAATTTAAAATTGTCTGGTATAATAAAGTCAATTTCGTTAACAGGAATTGAAGAGTAAGAGTCAGGAGAATATTGATGAAGGAGTGGAGGAGATGTCATCGCATTTGGAGATTGTTCACTGGATTCGTTCACTTGAATGGGTTGCGGTTGGGGTTCCATTTCTTCCTTTTCGGCTTCTATTTCAACTGCATCTGTAGATTTCTCAATTTGACACTCTTGCATCTCCTCATCACCAGTCAAGCAAATTGCACTCTCATTTTCTTCTAGATCAACAATGGTTTCCGAGGGCAATCCTTCCCTTTGAGAAGCCAATCGATTCATTTTGGATGTCAATAGACATAGTTGATCTACCAGATAATTTAATGCATCCTTCATCATCTCATCCCTCATTTGTGTCTCCTGTTGGAATTGGTATGTGTTAGTAGCTATTGGTTTAACTATTTCTTCAAGAAACATACCTGACATAGATAACGATTCTTGAGACTCATACTGCTGAAAATTCATTGGCCCCGTTGTATAATTATAACCGGAATTATCCCACCATCCTTGATCATACCCGTTTGGATTAGGGTCAACGTTTGAGATCAGGGTAAAAAATCTCCGTAATTATTGAATGGGATACTCAGATTATCTTGATACTCGGGGCACATACCTGTTGAATGATCCCTGGCATAACAAATTTTACAGGTTGCAGCAGCCATTCTTTTTCTAATAGAGTTTAGTGCCTCTGAGTATGCAGACTTAGCGAAAAAACTAGTCGCATCGCCTTTCCCGGAAACAAAACCCAGTATCTCACCAAAGTACGAAGTGTTAGAAGCCATAAACTATATATAAAAAAAATAATAATAATAATAAGAGAAAAAATAAATAAAAAAATGAAAACAAGATGAACTCAAAAAGAAACAAATTAATCTGACACCAGTCCCCGGCAACGGCGCCAAAAATTGACAGGTTGTCAGCCTGTGCAATAATAAAAACCTGCTCAAACCAAAATTAATTTCTGTAGATAGTGGTAAGTAGGGTCGAATCCACAGGGACTGGGAGTAATTGTTTCTTTTTAAATTCACAGTGACAAAGGGGGATGTTTTTATCTCAGGGGTGACAATTTAAGCAATCCAACTAAAAGTAAAATAATAAAAATAAAATAGTCAACTAGAAATTAAATAACAATTTACTAAAATCTAATGAGTGATAATTAAGGATCTAGCCAAGGAATAACTTCAGCAATGGTTTACCTAATTGATCATCGATAAGCAAAGGCAATTCCAATTATTTACTAATAAATAGGTTATAATTGCCAAACAAGCGATGACAGTCAACCCCTCCTTACTGTGTCGGTGATCAAAGTACGCCCGTTAATCACTTCTCTAATTGGAAAACAATCCTAGATACGCCCGTAAGATTTAATTCCCCAATTGCTTTACGTATTAGAGGAACCCTATTCTAACCAAATAACGCACTACCAGGGTTATTTCAGATTAGCCCGCATATCCCCCTGACACAAACCCAATCATGCCAGTTGTCACTATTTCAAGGTAATTAAACAATTACGGATTTAACACCCTAATTGACAATAGATTACCCAATCAACTAATTATCCGGATCCAAGACAATCAATTAATTGAACAATCATAATCACTGTAATCAGAGAATATGCAGATACCAATAAATAAAAAGAAAAGATAAAATTAAATCGATCTCACAATTTTAGGTGACTCAAAGCATCTGTTGTCCCTTGACTAGATAAGGGAAATTAGTTCATTGTGGCTAAACAAAGCCCACAAGAAATTGTAAAGAGAGCCGCGGCCATTATCACAGATGTTTGGAGAATTCAATTCGCAAGAACTAAAGGGGAAGAAAAGTCAAAGCTTTCCTCTTTGCTCCTGCCATGCGTACTAAGACCCAAAGGAAAAGTCAACAAGAAGCTCCTAAGCTACAGACGAAAGACTAAGCAAAACCAGCCATCATTTCCTCTGTTGCCGTTCTCTTTTCTTTTTCTCTTATGTGCGGCGGCTCCCCCAGGGGGAAGAAGACTCCCACTTCAGCCCTTCGTTCCTCCTTTTAATGCTGCCCTCTGCGAATTATCAAAAAGGACTTGTATCTCCTTGTTCCAAAAATGCCCTGGATGCCTGCTACTTGAACTCTTTCCTGATAACTGTCAAATCGACACTTATTATGGTATTTTCGTTCTACTCCCTGAAATATATGTAAAATACTAAAAGTGAGTAGAATCTAACAATTAATCCAGATTGGGTCAGGTAATAGGAGAAATTAATAATAAAATAAATGATAAAATCGCAACCTATTAGGTTTTCAACCTGAGCTTTCCATTTAAGGAAAATCCCTAGCACCTCATCCTTGCTCTTCATAGTAAACACCCAAACTCTTCTGAAAAAATCATCAATAAAAGTGACAAAATAATACATGTCACTGAGGGATGGAGTCTTGGCAGGTTCCCACACATCTGAGTGCACATAATCCAAAATACCCTTGGTATTATGGATACCAATGCCAAATTTCACTCTTCTTTGTTTTTCCAGAACACAATACTCACAAAATTCTAATTTACAAACTTTCGTACCTTTCAATAATCCTTGATTGGCAAGATTTTGCAAGGATTTTTTACCAGCATGTCTCAATCGCATGTGCCACAACTTTGTTGCCTCCGCATCCTTCTTGCTACTGGAAGATTTTGCTGCTGCTGCTGTTCCAAAAACTGTACTATCTTGGTAGTAATACAGATTATTCTTCTTCACACCTTTCAACATCACAAGTGCTTCCGAAATTACTTTAAAAATTCCATCTCGCATCTTCATTTCCAGACCTTTTGACTCCAAGAGTTCCAAGGAAATGAGATTTCTCTTCAAATTCGGCACGTACCGAACATCCTTCAAGATTCTAGTGGATTCATCATGATTACACAGCTTGATTGAACCTATCCCACCTGTTTTACATGGATTGTCATTTCTCATGCACACAACTCCACCATCAAGTTCTTCAAATTCAAAGAACCACCCCTGCATGGGAGACATATGGTAGGTACAAGTTGAATCCAAAATCCATTCATCTGGATGGGATGTTAAAGGTGATGCAGCCAAAAAGAAATCTGATTCCGCATCACTTTTGCATTTTGCAACATTTACGTCTTGCGGAGCTTTTCCTTTCTTCTTTAATTTTGGACAGTCTTTCTTCCAGTGCCCTTTTTTAAGATAGAAAGCACAATCTTTTTTTGCAACTCTGCTTTTCGATTTGGACCTTCCTCTTCTCCCCTTTGATTGGCTTTGTTGACGACCTCTTGCCACTAACGCTTCATCTGCTGCAGCTACTTTCTTTTTCATTTTATCCTACTTTCTCAATTCATGACTATACAAAGCAGAACATACAGCATTAAAAGACACATTCTCATTCCCATGAAGTAACGCAGTTTTCAAATTTTTAAATTTATCAGGAAGGGATGACAACAACATCAAAGTCAAATCTTCATTTTCAAATTTCATATCTAAATTTAATAGGTCTGCTACTAACTGATTAGTGATGTGTTCATTCATAGTAGTACCTGGTTAGTAATCAAATCAGAACAATTTTTGCTTTATTAGGAGTTTATTCTGACCACTCTTCTTCAGAAATTTCTCCTCTAATGCCCTCCATAATTTCCATGCAGAAGTCTCGTTCTTGAAAGCATATTTTTGCTCTCTGGACAAACACGATCGAATAGTTCCGCATGCCAACCGATTTATGGTACTCCACTCCTTTTTTTCTATGTCATCTGATTTCTTTTCTTCAATGACAATGTCAAGACTCTGTTGGAAAAGAGAGTCTATGACTTCGCCTTGCCACATACCCAAATGGCCAGTACCGTCAAATATCTCCACCGCCAACTTCGAACTTGACATTGGAGTTCTCGATCATGTAGACGAGGAAACCGATGCCTCAGATGTAATTCTTGACATGGAATTATTAGATGCCATTACAGACTCAAATGATAGTATTCAATATAACAAACTACAAACAAACCAAAGGACGAACCTTCGGCTCTGATACTACTTGTTGGGGAAACCGGGTAACTTTCCACTCAACTGATTCAACTAGTGATTAAACCGATTCAGTAATTCTCAAGAAAGATCGTTAAAACAATCTCCTTAGACAGAATTACTATTTCAAGTAAATTTTCAGGAAAGACTGGAGGGGTCACAAGCGGTCCCATTTAAAACCCAGTCTCCTAGACAGAATTTAAGTGCAAGGTATATTATGACAACTAGACCCGTGTATACATAAATAATACGTATAAACGAATAAGAAAAATACACGCAAATGAACTGTATAAAACACTACAAATATACCCGACAAATATATATTGAATACTATACTACAATAAAAAAGAAACTACTAAACAAATGCAGAATAAATAAAAAGAGATAAGGAAAGAACGCACCCGAAAATTGATAACGGAGTTCAGCCTATTTTACTTACTCTCCGAACACCACTCAAGCAGCCTATTTTTATAATTTAGGAGAAGAAAGATTTATAAAAGAATTAAAAAATCCTTTTTGGGTAATTTTTTTGTTGGTGTTTTTGGTACATTTGAATTGAGGAGAGGGAGTGATTATTTATAGCTAACAAGTACCTCTCTTCAAAGTTAAGCCACCGATGTGGAATTAAATTTTTTGTCAAAATTTGTCAACAATTGTGGGCTTGAATTACTGCCACAAAAGTCAACACCTTAGACATTTCCCTGTTAGCATCAAAACTAGAGCTACAATTGAGTCTGCCAAAATCAAACGGTAACAGAGGAGATTTTGTCTTGAAGCCGCCAAAATCTGGCTTGAAGCCTTGAAGCTGTAGCTTGTTAGTACTTGGTAGAAGTCGTAGAGATTTCGTCTTGTTGGTAGGAGCTGCAACGGTGGTGGTTTGATGGATAAACTAGGGTTTCGGACAGTGGTGGAGAAGAAGTGAAAAGTGAAGATTGAAGACTGAAGAAATGACAAAGGATTGAGGAGAGGAGACGATGAGAAGAATAGGAGCTTTTTTTGACTTTTTGAGGCACAAATTGTTAAAAAATTGCCATTAAAGTTTGCAATTCTTTGATAAATTACAAATCCACCCCAAATGTTTTCATTTACTTGCAAAATAGAATCTCGCATTTCAGAAATTTACAAAAATTTGTAGGATCGAGGTAGGATCATAGGATCGTACTTGATCTTATGTAGATTAATGCAATTTACGATTCCGAATAGGATCCGGATCAATTTTAGTTATCTGGATCGTAAGATCCTACGATCCGGATTGCGATTTTGACAACATTGGTTATAATTTGTTTATCAGTGAGTGAATGAAATTATTATTGCATCTATAATCAATTGAGTGAACCATCTCCGAAGTTATTTTTTGGCTAGAGTTTATTTATTATTGTTTCATTTTTAGTAAATTATTAGTTAGGTCTTTTTATTTGAATTGTTTAATTATTTGTATTTTTATAAAAATCCCCCCATATTTTGAACTTGAAGAGAAAAAAATTATCTTCAATCTCTGTGGATTCGACCATACTCACTACTATATACAAAAATTATATTTTCCTTGAGTAAATATTATTATTGTATAGGCTCGACACTTGTCAGGTTTTTATTTTTTTGCTCTGTATTTGTATCCATTTTTTGCGGGTACTCGACTCTCATATGCCCCGCTACGAAAAATCGAATCGAATATCCTATTTTTTGAATCGGATTGGATCGGGTTCATCGGATTTTCGGATCGACGGATTTTTTTGCCCACCCCTAGCAGCAGGAGGTGAGCCCTATGTAATTAATATTGACAACTTCTTTAATCATGTTGCATCTGTGATTGTGCACATAACAATCTAGTCTTGTAATTATTGGCTGCACTACAGCACAAAAACAACTAAAACAAACCCTCCAATCAAAGAGGGAAATAAAATCAAGTTTGCTAAATTTCCAGTGGTGGGGGATTTGCAACATGAGATCGATCCTACTAATCCTTACTTCATCGAGTTGCACCTCCATTTCTATATAGCTCTGTCTAAAATTGGAGTATGTTAGGGGTGGGAATCTTGTGGATAGTTTTTGCAAATATTATTTCTAACAGAGACAAGAAGATTTACGAGATGAGATGTCTTCCCTGTTAACTTGTTTTCTTGAGAGTATGTCACACGAGGAGGAGGAGAAGATGGAACAAAGTTCGTATGAAGAAATTAAAGTAGTGCTACTATGGACAACATCTCTGCTTGATGTAGTACAAAGAGAGAGAAGGAGAAGATGGAGGAGGAGGTGGTGGTTTATCTTCCTTTTCCTCCATGTTTTGAGATATGTCTTCTCAAGGCAAAGTTTATCTTGAAGAAGCTACTCCATCACATCTCTCTTAGCAACAATAGATGGACTTTGTCCATGATTTCATCTCATGAAGACTAAGCCAAAGATGAATTCAATCATATCCTCTAAAACTTGAGAAGATAGGTCTGAGATTTCCCCCTTGAGAAGATTGAACATGGGAAAAAGGCCATGGCAGATATTGAACACAAGGAATTGACTCTCTCAAACTTTTGCCTACCATGGGATTGTATTTCTCAGATTGGAAAACTACCAAACCTGAAAGTTCTCAAGTTGCTTTCTAGTGCGTTCGATGGGCAAAGATGGGACATGAGGGAAGAGGAGTTCCCAGAACTTAGTATTTTCAACTTTGCCCCATCTTTTGTATGTAATATGTTAGAAATACTTAACGATGAGAATTGAGGGCCACATGTTAGAAAAGTTCTAATTAAGGATGACAATAGGGGCGGGTGGGCGCGGGCACCCATCCTGCGGGGGGCTAATGGGACAGGGATGGGAGGAATTTCCCCCCTCCCCTCGCTTAGAAACGAGACGGAGGAGTGTAACCCGTCCCGCCACCTGCTTTTAAAAAATAAATATATAAAAATATATTTTTATATATAATATATAATTTAAGGATTATTATCACTTTACCTCCTTAAACTATATCACTACTATCAATTTACCCCCTAACGTTATCTTTTAGTCACTTTACTCCCATAAATAATTCAACTCAATATGTTAAGAAATTTTGGACAAAAATACCCTTTTATATTTACCCAAAATTTTTTAAATATATTTACCTTTTTTATATATAATTAAAAGTACAAAAAATTGGAATGATTATTCTTCCTTTTTTTCACTTTAAGAGATCAAAAAACATAAAAAATAAAAGGGTTTTCTTGAATTTTTTTTTTCACACTTATTAATACTAGAAAAAGAAAAGGAGATAGGAAAGAAGAATACAGAAAATTAGATTTTGCAAAGAAAAAAATAAAGAAAAGTCTAACATTATCGTATTACGTTAATGTTATCAGGATTAGAATTGAAATTTGATGGTAAACAGAAAAGTGAAATAATTTTAAAATAATAAAAGTATTTAATTCTTTCTTATTTGTAATTTTTAAAAAAAGAATTGAGCTCCCTCTCTCCTTCTCCCCCTCCCCCTCCCCTTCTCCATCTTTCTATTATTTTTACATTAATAAGATTGACAAGAAGAAATAAATTAATACTTTGACTTTTTTTTCTTGATACTAAAAAGGAGAATAACCACTCTAAATTTTTTATTATTTTTATTATACAAAAAGGAGGATATTTTTTTAAAATTTTTTAACTTTCTAAGTTGGTTTAATGATAGAATAAATTGCCTAAAAAATAACTCTATGGAGTAAATTAATAATGAGATTATAGTTTATGGGGGTAAAGTAATAATAATTTTAAGGGTTAAACATGTTTTGTCACTTTAATTAACAAATTCTGTTAAGTTTGACCATTAGTCTTGGGGATAAAGTGATTAAAAGATAACGTTAAGGGGGAAATTGATAGTAACACCAAACGTTAAGGGGGTAAAGTGATAATAACCCATAATTTAATTAGTTACAAACTTATGATAATGATATTATTAATTATATATATTATATAATGTATATTAGTATGTGTAATATGATTGATATTATCAATTATACTAATAATTATATATGTCTACTAATAGAAATTATTAATTGGTTATACAAAATTTACTAATACATTGATACTAAATCCCTAATTACACTTAATACAATAACATTTATTTCTCAAAAAAAAAGTAAAAGCATAATAATGAATTAGTGATTATATTTGTGCCAAAAGTGAAAACCTGATTATTTTAGTTGTATTTATTTCATCATGTTGGATTGTATTCAAATAACTGTTGTTTCATTGTTTTTATAAGTTTCAATTGTGAAATTACAATGAATAATAATTTGGTGATGTTGTTATTTTAGTACTTGATTATTTGCTAAAATTTAACTATAATAAAATTATATAACAAATTTTTATTAGTCCTGCGGGGGCACCCACAGGGGAAGTGGGGCGCGGTGGGGCCAGCGGGGGACGGAAGATGGAAGGGGGGCGAGGGGAATTTGTAGGCAGCCGGGGGAGGGGGGGGGGAACCCAACCCCGCCCCGTTGCCATCCTTAGTTCTAATCCAGAATTTTCTAAAAATTTCATCGACGGATGCAAAGGGACTCGTCTGATTCGGTGGCGATTCAGTCCTTCCGGATTCCCTATTGATCTTCTTGGATCCACCATTCCCTTTAGTGTAGAGTAGGAGTAGGTGCAGAATAACATTTATCGTGTCTGGAAAAAAAAAAAAGCTAGTGGTCGTGGGCCCGATTTATATGACTCAGACTTTGCCAAAAATTGATTACAATGGTAAATATTAAAAAAAAAAAATTTGGATGGTTTAGACTCTGATTAATTATAATGGTAAACATGTAATTTATAGAGTTCAGGACCCTTGCCCCTTATCCAACACAGAGAGCCAACTGGACGTCAGCCAAAAAAAAGTGTACAGTGAAAAGTACCCTAATAATTCAGAAAGTGAAGTAGCAATCATTGCAACAAAGCTGATACGTACTTGCAAGAATCTAAAGATCGATATTGAGATTGAGATCATGGCTGCTGCTCGCATTTCTATGGCGTTGGAGGAGTTACTAAATCAAATTCTGCTGCAAGGTGCTGATTGTAGCTGTGTCAACTATGGGATCAGATACTATTGGGAGTTGTTGAGCTCGCCACTGCAATCCACCCGCTCAGCCTCCCTCATTGATGGGATCCATCAACTCAACAGGGATTGGAGTTTTTTGCGCTCAGTTCTTGAATCCATTCACCAGTGGAGTGATGCTGCTAAGGTGTCATGTGCTGTGGAGCTCAAGATTGAAGCTGCAGCTGAGGAGATTGCCCAGAACCTTGAAGAGAAGAAGCAGATAAAGAACCTGAATCATGAGGAAGTCCTGGAATTAGTCCATTGTTGCCAAGGAGAAACTCAGCGCTTGATGACAGAAATTAAAGAATCTGTCGACCATTTGTCATTATGCTCATTCCAGGTAAACTGTACTCGTCCTCTTCCCGATGGAGGTGGTGACGTTTGTTTTTCGTTTTGGACAAGTTTTGTCGTCTCTGTAATATGGAATCTGCGGTTTATGTTGCTGACTATTGATTCTACTGATGGAGAATCTATGCATTTTCGAAAACAAGTGTATGCCTGGTACAAAGAGTTAGACTGGATCCGTGATTACATTGTTGGTGCATGTGGTAGTGGTTTTGACTTTCTCGCAGCAACAGCTGGTGATAACTATGGAAGCGTTATTGATAATTTCCTGAATCATGTTGCATCTGTGATTGTGCGCACTGCAATTCAGTCTTGTAATTACTGGTGCCATTACAAAATGACAACAACAACAACAACAACAGACTCACCACTTGAAGAGAGGAAAAAGATCAAGTTTGCTGAACTTCTGGTGGTGGAGGATTTGCAGCGTGAGATTGATCCTACTAATCCCTACTTCATGGAATTGCATCTCCATTTCCTTATAGCTCTCTGTAAAATAGGAAGATATCAGGTTGGGGATCTTGTTTGTTGTTTTTGTAAATATTATTTCAATTGGAGAGTAGGAGACATTCGAGACAGTGTGTCTTCCTTGTTAACCTGTTTTCTTGGCAATATGTTACACGAGGAGGTGGAAGAGAAGGAGGTAGTACAAAGTTCCTGTGGAGAAATTACTGCAGTGCTACTATGGATAGCATCTCTGTTTGAGGCAGCACGGAAAGAGGGAATGGAGGTGGAGGAGGAGGAGGATGTTTTTCTTCCTGTTCCTCCAT
Source organism: Coffea eugenioides (assembly GCF_003713205.1). Lineage (NCBI taxonomy): Eukaryota > Viridiplantae > Streptophyta > Magnoliopsida > Gentianales > Rubiaceae > Coffea > Coffea eugenioides. The sequence continues at coordinate 12,174 of NW_020864788.1, forward strand.
GTTCGGAGGAGGATGTTCGTCTTCCTGTTCCTCCATGTTCTGAGTTGCTTATTGAAATTTGTCTTCTTGAGACAGAGCTTTTCCTGAAGAAGCTACTCCGCCATGAATCTCTCAGCAGCAGCACTTTGTCCTTGATTTCAGCTCAGAAAAGCCAAACCAAACATGAATTCAGTCAGATCCTCCAAAACCTCAGAAGGGATCACCAAGATTTACTTGACGAGAAGTTAGAACATGGGAAAAAGGCCTTTGCAGTCATTGAACAAGTGATCGACCAGGTTGCATCTCTTTGTCAGTCATTTGAGGCCAAGAAGATCTCAGAATCTATGTTAAAAAACTCTATTCGCCGAATGCTTCTTAAGATTGTGATTTTCAGGGCAGATTCATTCTTAACGGAGTCACTACCATTCATGAGTAATTATGCTGAGACTTTCGTGGCTGATGGGAAAGATCAAATAGCACTCCTTCTTGAGCAGCTCATTTTTTTGAAACCAATTAAGAATGTGATGGACAGAGAGGAAATGGACATAAGCTTTGTACAAATTGAATCACTTTTGAGGGAGATAACAAGTTTATCTTACTTGAATCTTGCCAACAAAAGAGACGCAAAAGAGATGATCAAGAAAATTAACCTTTCATCTGTGCTGCTGCTAGACAAGTTGAAGCATCGTAAGCGAATGCTTATTGAGATTGGCCCCCAATTTCCCTTGTTCGAGTTTCCCAAGACTCACAAACTGGGGTTCATTGATTTTCTATACACAAACCTAGGGGAGCTGCTGAAATATGATCCTGTGTCAATTGCACCATTGAAGCATTATGTTGAAGAGATTCAACAACATCTCAAGTCATTGAGTTCATTTCTTGTCAGTGTTTCAGAGTCGGATATGCATGAGAATCCAGAACTGAAAGATGTTGGTGATCGTGCTACTGAGATAGCATATAAAGTGGAATATGTTATTGACTCGATTGTGGATGAAGCTCAATGGCAGCATTTCTTCTGGTTTCATCATCAATTAGAGGAGTTAAGACTTATTAATGAGCTGGCCACTGGAATTCGCTTGACATACTCTGATGCCAAAGTCCCAAAAAGCATTGTCTCCCGCGTTGCAATCGATATGGTATCGCAGGAGCGTGCAAGGGAAGTAATCAAAGAAATGGTGGTAAATCTCAGTGATGAAGAGCAGGTTATAATTGATCAACTTACCAGAGGATCCTCAAGGCGAGGTATTGTTTCTATTGTTGGAATGCCAGGTCTTGGAAAGACAACATTGGCTAGGAAAGTGTACAACAATCAAAATGTTACACGCCGCTTTCATTGTCGTGCATGGTGTTATGTTTCCCAAGTATATGAGAAGAAGGAATTACTGCTCAAGATTTTACATGACATGCATGGGCTTTCTGATGAGATTTGCCAAATGACTACCGAAGATCTTGAATCAAAATTGCGTCAATGCTTGTTGAAAAACAAGTATCTCATAGTTATGGATGATGTGTGGGATGCTAGAGCTTGGAATGACTTGCAAAATTCATTCCCAGATGACAACATTGGAAGCAGGATTCTAATGACGAGTCGTCATTGTCACGTGGCCTTGGAAATTGAACCAAATGGTGATCCTCATTTACTTCGCTCACTTTTTGAGGATGAAAGTTGGATTTTGTTAGAAGGAAAGGTGTTCCAAGGAGAAGGTTGTCCCCAGGAATTGTTGCCAATCGGAAAGAAAATTGCTCAAAGGTGTGGTGGGCTACCTCTAGCAACTGTTACAATTTCAGGTCTTCTGCAAAGGACAGAAAAGAGCAAAGAATTTTGGGAAAACATTTTAGAAAGCTTGAGTTCCGAAATAATGAGTGATCCAGAAGCTCGGTGCAATGAAATCTTTGAACTGAGCTACAAGCACTTGCCAGGACATCTAAGAGCATGCTTTCTTTATTTGGGTGTTTTTCTGGAAGAAAGAGATATTCCTGTGAGTAAATTGATACGTTTCTGGCTTGCTGAAGGTTTCATTCCAAACACTGAATCAAGGAGATTGGAGGATATTGCCGAGGCATACTTGGTGGATCTAATTAACAGAAGCCTAGTAATAGTCTCCAAGAGAAGATCCAACGGGCAGGTCAAATCATGTCGCCTTCATGATCTTATACTTGTTTTCTGCAGATCGAAGGCCAAAAGTGAGAATTTCTTGCAGCTGTTAATGAAGTCTGATGAACCATATTCTTCTTTTCCTAGCTCAGATTATGGTTTTGAATTTGATTTTCACGATCATTTAGCTCCTGTAACATATAAGGCCTATAGATTGAGCATTTTTCTGAAGCGAAATCATTTTGTTGAATCAAGACCTTCTGGCCCGGGCACTCGGTCTTTGATATTCTTTGCCTCCACTGATGCAGAGCCCAGATGTCCCTATGACATCTCATTCATTTGTCACAACTTCAAATTTCTTCGGGTGTTGGATTTTGAAAGCATCAATATTGGTGTCTCCTTTCCTGTTGAAATTGGACTGCTGGTTCGGTTGAGATATTTAGCAGTGAGTGGGTACTTGCAGTATATCCCAAAATCAATAGCCAACCTCAGGAAACTAGAAACTTTGATTGTGAAGGGGTTGCGTGGTAAGGTTGTCCTACCAAAAACTATTTGGCAAATGACAAGTTTAAGGCATCTTCATTTGAACATTCATGTTGCATTCAAATTGGATGATGAAGAGCTTGGAGGCTGGTATCAGTTGGAAAATTTGGTCAGCTTTTCCCGTCCATCTCTTTCTTGTGGTGAAGATAGTGAACAAGTAATGAAGAGGTTTCCATATCTTCGCAAACTGAAATGCATTTTCTTCGAATCACGGAAGTCTTCCAGTAATTGCAATCAATTTCCAAGATTAAGTTCTCTAACTCATTTGGAGTCGCTCAATATTTTTTACTATGGGAGGCCTATTAATACCACTGAATTCATTCTCCCGTCCAATCTGAGGAAATTGACTCTTTCAAACTTTCACCTACCCTGGAATCGTATCTCGGCAATCGGGAAGCTACCAAAGCTGGAAGTTCTCAAGTTACTTTCTGGTGCCTTTGAGGGGCCGATATGGGACATGGGGGATGAAGAGTTCCAGGAACTTAAATTCTTGAAGTTAGACAGTTTGAACGTTGCCCAATGGAATGCTTCTTGTGATCACCTTCCCAAACTTGAACGCCTTGTCTTACAAAATTGCAAAGAACTTGAGAAAATTCCCCATGATTTTGCAGAAATATCTATGCTGGAAATGATTGAGGTGCACTGGTGCGGACAATCTGCAGAAAATTCGGCAAAAGGGATTGGGGATTCAACTGGGGAGATCAAAGTCCTAATCAGTAGTTCATATGTTAGATCGTGAACATATTATGGATTCCATCATTGCAATCTTCCACTCATTTGCAAGTACATGTCACTATTTTTCAGTAACTTATTCGTTTTTTCAATTCATTTCTGAGATGATATTTCTTCGTTGAGGAAATGTGACTAGCTGAAAAGTATTAAGAACTTCAGTTTACCAAAAGAATATGAATTGGAAAGTTTTGATCAATCTGGATGGTCATTGACTAACTTTTCTTTGACAGTTTTACGTCAGTGGCTTTTGTTGTTTCTTACTGATACTACGTCTTTAGTCAGTTAAATTCATTTTTCTAGTTGGTTTTCATCTTCTCCTTTGGTTTTATACACTCACTTCTCATCACTATGCTAAGTTCAACAATTAGAGCTGGGGGTCCGTTAACTTTTTGTTTCTGCTGCAAAGACCAAAAGTGCAGAATGATTGTGGGTTTTTTTATTTCTAGTTCTTTTCTGCTGGTGAATCTTGCAGGTTAACATTGTTAACGAATCATGAGGATCATAATTTTTTGCTTGCACATCTTTGACATGTAACCTAGATATGTGTGCTTGAGATAGATCTGGTCGGGACTTTGTAAAAATTTCATAGTCAATTATGTGAGAGCAAGTCTAGAACTTGTGGCTTGGAAGATACATGTTGGAAGAAATTGAACAGGTATTTTGAACCTGCAGGTTTTGTTATGGAGAACAGAGTTAACGTTGTTAGCTGAGAAAGCTGGTTGCATTGCTCCAGTAACAACGTGCAGCACCAGAATGACAATGGTAATTCTCGGACGGATATAATCTTTTCAAAAAAAGTGCACTTGCGAAGATTGAAACTTGAGAGTGTCTCCTACTACAGACTAGTCTGCTCTGTTGAATCACCAGTGCAACCAAGCGCTTCATGCGAATGACCCTGGAGGTAATCTTCATTATTCTTGCTTTTCACTGTCAGGATATAGCTGTCTTTCTATAGCAATGCTTCCCTGAAGTAAGCATATGTTGAGAAGGGGAGGCGAGCCTAAAGGGTCCTAAAAACAGGAAATGAAAACTACCAAATCGAATGAGAAGAATAAAACCAATAGAGCATGTTATCTTTGTGGAGATTCATGTCAAGTCATCAAGAGATCTTGAAGTTTATCTAGATACTTATGTGGTCCAGGAAGTTGAGGAAGATTTAGATGTAAGCAGAAGCGTGTTTATTCTTTTCATCAATACTTTTTAAGATATGCTTCTTCTGAATCTATTTACTAGGAATGTATGATTAACTGCAAAACCTTAAATATTCAACAGACAAGATTTGTAGAATGTGGCATATTTGTTGAATCTGGACATTTTTTTTATTCGTTTAAACTTTTTTCAGAGTTTTACATCATTGTTTGTTTGTTGGTTTCATTGTTTCATATAAATTTTCTTAATTTTCTCAGAACTATTGGGCATTCCTTGAGAAAGAGGGGACTGAGTTTAGGGATCTGTTGAAATGCACTGGAGGTACAAATAGGGGAGTCAGTTACAAAGTAATTTGGGACCTACAGGTACTTCTTCGCCTAACTCATGACACAGGTGTAGCTTTATTGTGACAATAAGTTACAAAACCAAGAAGCTTAGTTTTCAAAATTGCTGTGGGAATGAGAAGCATGAGTAACTTATTTAAGCAGCAGATGCAGGATTCCATTTCTCTTTTCTTCTCAGATGAAATTACGAGAAGTCTGAAATAAAATTGCGTATCTCATATCAAGTCTAGTGACACTATATTCAATTGGACCAACAATGTTGTTTTATTGGATGCATAGTTGTCTAGTGACACCATCGACAGTTGTGCTATTCTTCTTTTATTTTGGCAAGCATTATTGATTCTGTTGCTGTTGCTTTGTCTTCCTATAGATCCTGGAAATGACAGTTCCGATGTTACTTAATAGGAGCATCAAGAGTTTATTTTGAACCTGCAAAAGAAAAAGCATGATAGTTATTTGTCTTTCCTGTCCAGAATTTTGTGAAAAGCATGCAAGACAGAAGCTTATTAGAAAACATCCCTTCCTAGAATGTTCATTTTTTGCTCTACAAGAGTGGAGTAATCAAAATTAGAGCAGTAGTTGAAACTAATGAGGGGAAGAAGTTTATAGGAACTTGTAGAATTGACTAATAATGTTTCAGTGCATATGCAAATGCAATTGACTCTTAATGAGGGGGTGAGGGGGTGCCAAGGCAAGAATTTCAATCTGAATTCTGAGCTTTTCTTTGTGCTCTCAATTATCTTTAAATCTGGTTGCTACCTTTTTCTTATTTCGAAAGGGAAAACTGCCCAGTTACTATCTAAATGATGTACATTGTCCTCAAACCATACTCAAGAAGCAAGGTGACAACAATGAGATGTGCTGGAGAGCATAATTATTTTACCCATATTTAGAGGGATTCATCACATGCTATTTATTTTGGGGTAAAAAACAAAAAAACTCCCTGTGGTAAATCTAATACACAGAAAAGCCCCTCGTGGTTTTAAAATATACAACACGACACCCCGTATTTTGAATTAAATTGTAAAGGTGACGGAATTCGTTAAACTTAACGGAAATGGACGAAATGACCAAAATGCCTTGATATAATTAAGCAAAAGACAACTCAAAAAAATTATTTGTTTTATTCTCTAGATAGAGAGAATTGAGGGTTAAGGGGTAGAACAGGTATATTTGTTAAAAATTAGGTATAAAATTTTTTTTTAGATTCCAATAAGTCATTTCCGTTAAGTTTTAACGGATTCCGTCACCTTTACAATTTAGTTCAAAGTACGGGGTGTCGTGTTATATATTTTGAAATCACGGAAGGCTTTTCTGTGTATTAGATTTACCACAGGGGACTTTTTTATATTTTACCTTTATTTTGTAACAGAGCTTGTCTTTTAGAATCCTGGAGAGCATAACCTAGTTGCTGAGATTCTAAGATTTACCAAATTCACTTTTATGTCATTGTTGCCACAAGTCATCATACAAATGGTATGATATAGTTTGTCAAATAACTTGGTTAAAAACTGATCTTGGATTTCTTCTCCCTGTAATTCATAAAAATGCAGAGATGTGCTACTGGGACAGATCCAGTTATTCTTGATTTAAGAAGCATGGGAAAAGGTCAGGTTTGGGCAAATGGCCATAAAAAATACGCAGACATTGCATTCTTGCTGCTCCAAGAAATGGTTTCAGAAGAACCCCGTCTCTATGTGGGAAACCTGCTCAAGGCTTGTGTAATCTGCTCCTTTAGTAGCACTAATTTTGTGCAATCCTGACATAAAGAGTCAAAAACTTTTATGCTGTAACAAGTTTAACATTCTTTCTTAGTACAATGATGACAATCGTTCCAACTATAATGCCTACTTTGGATAGAACCATCTAAAAAAAAAAAGGAAATGAAAAACATCCCTCTTAGGCAAGAACAGCATATAAATCTGATAAAGTTTGTAGCTGATGCTTTTTGTAACTGAAATGCAAAAGAAAAGGAAGCAGAAATTTTATTAATTTTCAACCCTAGGCAACCAGTTTTTTGTTTACGAATGGCTTTGTAGTTTTTGGGATTTATGCTCTCTTACAGTAATTTAAATTAGCTTTGAAGTGCATGTACTTCATTTATCATACTGATCAACACGTACTAATGAAGGTAAATAACTATCTAAAGAAATATAATGCAGGACCTTCATATTCACAAAAGCACTCGTGGGCATGAAAGCGGGGGCAAGAATGGTTTTTCAGTTTTCAGTGACCAAGATTCGGCTAACGAAATTCAAAATGTATGATGCAAAACAACGCCTCGGATTTTGATACAAGTGAAGTGCACGTGTTGGTATCAACAGTAATGGAATACTCTATTAGATGTTTGCTACACAGTTGCATAACTTATTAAACCATATAGACTAAGGGCGGAAGCCCGGTGTCCACGTCGGACGTGGTCGTCCACCGCGTGGCGGCTTTGGATTGGTTTGATGGTGACGTTGGCGGAATGCATTGGTTGCCGAGTGTTCTCGTTGCGCCCCAGCCTTTCTCCTTGCATGGTCGTGCTCCTGTCTCTTTCGCAGGCACTGTTTTCCTCTGCTTTGCAGGCGGTTGGTTGACAGTCTCCTCTGTACCGGCTCCACCCACTTGAAGCTTTCCCTCCTTCTCCACTCTTCTTCCTGCACTCATTTTCCTTCTGCTCTCTGCTGCTGTGTTACCTACGCATCCTGAGCTTTCTCCCCTTCACACTGTACTATTTACTTTCCCCGTTTGGAAGACCCATCTTTCTTTTTCCTTTGGTCCTGTTTGCCTGCACTGTTGTTTCCTTGCATCCTTAAGCTTCGGGCCGTCGGGCCCCTCTCTGCTCGGTCGTCCACCTCCTCTGCCACCAACTGCTTCTGTTTCCACTCATAAAATTATCTTCTTGCACGCGTCCTTTCTCCGCCGAATTTATTTTGGCGTGTTGCCTTCTCCTCCATTTTCCTGCTACATTGCCTTGTCCACGCATTTTTTCCCCCCTCTTTCTCCCCCACCCTACAGCTCCCTTCCCCTCAGCAATCCCTGTTCCCCCTCCACCCCTTACACGCCACCTTCACCTGCTCTCTCCTCTTGCCTCCTGACCGATTAGGTTGCTGCCATGATGGCCCATGTTCTCGCTTCTGCTCACCTCTCCCCACAATCAAGCATTTTCTCTTCCCTTCCTGTTTTGCTGCTTTTGCTTCTCACCTCGCCTTGTCCTTGCCGCTGCACCGGGTAACCTCTCCTGCTTCTTTCCTGCTCTTCTCCGCCCTCTGCTCTCCGGTTTGTCTTTTGCATTTTTCTTTCCCCCACGATGGTTCTCCATTAGCCCCCCCCCTAAATTTTGCTCTGCATCGACCTCCTCTCTCTGAATTTTTCCTAAACCAGTATGTGTTCCCTTTTTGGTTCCTCAAATTTTCCCCGTATGCCTTTGTATGCTGCAGTTACACTCTTCCCTTTATTTCTTTTGCCATAAATTACTTTTTGTTGCTTGCAACTTTATGCAGCTGTTTCTCAGCTCACGTGCGATTTCTTCCCCATATTTTTTTTAAAAGCTTTCCTCTCTTCTTACTTATGCAGGTCGATTTCAGCTGGTTCCTCTGCCTTGTTCTTCAGGTTCCACCTGTCTATTGCTACAAGTAATTTTCTTTTTATTTGCTTTCATCTGTTATGTTTCTTTTGTTCTTATTGTTATTGTTACCGGTTACTTCTGAAATGGCTTTAATGAGCATTCTGAAAATTATGTTACCAGCTTTAGTGTATTTCAAGATGTAAAGAAAGTGGAGGAAAAGCTTAAACTTGATGAGGAAATTGGAGAAAATGGTGCCAAGAAGGATGACACTCCGAATGAGCTGTCACAGACAGGTGAGTTTTTGTTTAATGGGATAGACAAGGGTGCTGAACATAGCAATAATGGGTTGGGGACTTTTCAGAATTATGTGAACGATTCAGGGGATACTAGTGAATCAGTGAGGTTGCCGTGGGAGAGTGAGAGTGATCAACAATATCATGAAAGGAAAGAATTAAGAAAAAGTATCACTGAGGTGGCAGAGAAAGTAATATCTGAGCCTGAATTGAAGAGGCTTAGGAATTTGGCTTTAAGGATGGTACAGAGAATAAAGGTTGGGCCAGCCGGTGTAACGCAGGCGTTGGTGGACTCTATTCATGAGAAGTGGAAGCTGGATGAGGTGGTGAAGCTGAAATTTTAAGGTCCTACTGCCATGAATATGAGGTGGACACACCACATTCTAGAGGTTAGTTTTTCTTCATAGTCAGTTATGAATGTTAGCTTTTACTGCAAATACATGATGTCAGTCTTCCTTGTATCAGTTAACTGCTAGCGTTGATGTTTTTCTTTTATGCTGGTTGAAGTTAGCTTTACGTTATCCTATTCTATGGTTATAACATCCTCATTTGCAATAATTTCATAAATTTGCTTTACCATTACGACTGGTTCGAATGAATATTACTTCAGTTTTGTATGCAATCAAGCCTATTGTATGCTTATATATAGTGTACTATGCCTTCTGTCAGAGTAGAACTGGAGGTTTGGGTTATTTGGAGATGAGGCAGTACAGTGGTATTGTACAGAGGCATGGGATACAAATTAGATTGTGTATGGTCGTATACTAGATAAGGAAAAAGAAATTTGAATCTTCAGGAGTTCAGGTGAATAATTTTGCTCGAAGCATCGGTGCCTCATGCTGTGCTGAACCATCGACTGCTAAATCTTATTCGAACAACCTATCAGTCAAAGAACTCAAGGATCTAAGTGAGCTCGACCTACTGCTGGACGGACTTGGTCCGCGGTTCAAAGATTGGTCAGGGCGTGAACCAATGCCTGTTGATGCTGACTTGCTTCCTGACGTTGTTCCTGGATATAGACCCCATTTAGGCTTCTACTTCATGGGATAAGACATAGTTTTTGTGAGAAAGAAATGACATTTTTCCGTAGCAGTGCCAGAGTATTGCCTCCACATTTTGCCCTAGGTGTGTGCCAACTCATTTGTGCTTTCTCTTTGTTTCAGATACTGAGTACATATCTATGGAGTATGTTTTTACAAATATCTAGGAAGAAACAGACAACTGCAAGGTCTGGCATTGGCAATGTTAAAGTTGTGGGAAAAGTGTGCTATTGCAAAGATAGCGATCAAACGTGGTGTACAGAATACTTGCAATGAAAGAATGGCAGAAGAACTCAAGGTTGGACATCTGAATCCCTACATACATACATACATACATATATATATGAGTTAACGAATATTTTCACTTATGAGTATGTTGAAGAGTGTGAACATTTGCTTGCTCGCATTTTTAATTTCTAATCTGATTCATTGAATCTCCAGTCACATTAAACGCATGGACAAATTGTTGAACCTGAAAATGAGTGAAAGCACCATGAACTGTCTGTTAGTTTTTCTTTTATTTGTATTTGCATTTCAGTGTTTAAATAATCAGCTTCTGAGCAAGTCTTCTTTTTTGCTTGGTGCTCTTAAAAGAATTTGTTCCAGTCATGCTAATCATTTGAGAAACAGTAGTTTACTTTCTTTTTCTTTTCTTGTAAGGAATGTGATATCGTTGGTTGATGTACATCTTTCTTGCTAACAACATTCTGATTTGATTCGCTTAGGTATTAACTGGAGGTACACTATTGTCAAGAAACAAGGAATATATCGTATTTTACAGGGGAAATGATTTTTTGCCATCTGGTGTTAACACAAGCATTGGTGGAAAAAGAGAGAGAGAAACTGTTCTCCAACAGGAGAAATAGCGCGTCAGAGAGCATTAGCCCTGATTGCGTCAAATGTCGAAGTTGCTGAACGGCCTTTAGTTGCCGGAACACTTTCCGAGACAAAGGCAGCAACCTTGCGCTGGAACAACCAGGCAACTGGTGAAGATTTAGAGAAGATGATGAGAGATTCAGCTGTAGCAAAGCATGCTGCTTTGGTTAAATCTCTTGAGAACAAGCTAGCTACTGTAAGTGGCAATATATTAAGATGAGTCTTTTTTTTGGAAAATGCAGGCACTACTTTTAGCCCATTGTAAATATTTGGCTCTATATAAACTTTCTGCTATTTGCAGGCAAAAGGGAAGATAACGAAGGCCGAGAAGGCTTTATTGAAAGTGCAAGAAAATTTTGAACCTGCTGAACAACCCACTGACTTGGAAACTATAAATGATGAGGAAAGGTTTTTATTTCGGAAAATGGGTCTGAGTATGAAACCATATCTGTTTCTAGGTAACTATTGCTGTTTCTTGAGCTTTACTTATTAGGAAATCTATCTGCTGTAGCCATGTAGTGGGACCATGCGATCTAAAGTCACCAACGTTTTCTTTTCATATCAATTCTGCACTGCTATTTTGTCCAGTTCTTTTGTTTGTGTATCATTAATAGGTAACAGATGAAAGCTAGGAATTAACATGTTCTGGTTTTTAGGAAGGAAAGGCATTTTTTATGGTACCATTGAAAATATGCACCTGCACTGGAAGTACAGAGAGCCGGTGAAGATTTTTTTGGAACAAAAAAGTCTCCCACAAGTCATATAGCTCCATTTTCTATCGCTAATTTTCATTCTCGCCAATATTACTAGCTAAACGTTAATTGGGCATTTATACCACCGCGCACAGCGCGGTGTTACCACCTAGTTCCATACAAAAATAAGCAAGTTTCAGACGAAGTTTTTTTTATTTGGTTTTGCACAAAATCAGCTGACTCAGAAAAACACCGAAAGTGTGTTTCTTGTCTTAGTTTTGGTTGGCTGTAAAAAGGGGTGGCAGTTCATATTAAACTTAATATTAAAAACTTGGATACCCAATTACCCATTATTTGAAAAAAATTATTTATTATAATATTGTAGCTTTTTTGTGATGGATGTATATGAGATAAAATAAATAAATAAATAAATAAAAATATAGTTCAAAAATGTGTTTATGATATAATTTAAATCTTTTTTTTTCAAATAATATAGTTCAATCACTCACATACGTACTAAATTTGGGTCTAAAGAGGAACTCGATAAAGAAATGGTTCAACGGATTGTTGGTTCAGTAAATGGATGGTTGACACAACGGGGCATTATAATTAATTTAGATATAAAATCTCATGATTTTAAATACAAGATATATGATTAGACAAGAACAAAATATATTACAACAAATTTTTATTGAATTTTTTGTAAGTTTTAAAATAATTTATTTCTAGAGTAACGACAAAATAAATTTAATAGGTAGTTTATCAACTTTTAAGTACAAAATTACTTTTTTTTTAGCTTTACCATATTTTTGTGGCACAAAATTTGAAGTGCTAAATTCTATTTGGAGTGATTTTTGTCCTCGGAATAAAATATAGTTATATAGCATTTTAGTCTTCAATTTTTAAGTTTTTAGAATAATGGGGGTGAAGTACTAAGGTTTAAAGCATTTGAAAGGAGCGTTTAAAAAGAAAAATAAAAGTGAAAGCGCAGGAAAAATGAAAGATTCGTAACATTTGTTGAGTTGAAAGATGCGTAAGCACATCGTCTACTATACTGGTTTTTCTGTGATTCTTATAAAAAATGTGGGTTCTTGTTTGTCCTCCGCTTTGGTTAATTTTTTTTCCAATTTGTTTCCACTCTTTCCCCTGCCTTTCTTTGCTTCAATCTCCTTATCATTTGCCATTCATTCCCTAGCAATTATTTCCATTATGCCTCTGTCTCATTGGACATGGATATTGTAGCCCGCCGGATTATGATAAAAAAAAATAAAGGAGCTTTCCGTGTAACCAAAAAAAAAAGACGATACAGCATACACAAGCTTCAGAAGAATGCTTGTGATGAAGAAAAAGTTAATGGATCTCATATACGTACGTAAAATACAATGCAGTGTGCAATATGAAAATCATGCTTATTGTCTTTTGACTGATTTTCCACCAGTATCCTACTGGATTATATCACCATTAAATACCCTCTTCATCAAATTACACTGACTATTTTTTGGGTAATTTCCCTTTGTTGCTCCTATTTTTTTGATTAATTTCCTTTTGTTGACTCTTCTTTAACTTTTACTCCAATTTGTATACAAAAACAATATTACACTTAATTTCTCTTGGCTAATTTTGTTTTCCCAACTATTGTGACCCCTACTTGTTTCAATTCAATTGCATTCTACCAATAAATTACACTAATTTTATACCACTTCACCTTTGTTATCCATTGGCTTATTTTATTTTGTTAACTTCTGTCACAAATACTATCTTCAATTCAATTATATGTATTCTACCAATATCCTGCACCATTAGACTACAGTTAAGCACACTCTGGAGAAAATTCCACTTACTATTTGTTTGTTCGATTTCCTTTGTTAATTCCCCTAAAACTATTTACGATAAGATTTCCTTTGTTAACTCCTCTAAAATTAATTGAATTGTACCAATATTTTACAAGATTAGGTAGCCATTTAAATGTTCTCTAGACAGATTAAATATCTCAAGTTACTTTTTTCCTACCAGTCATTTTACTCGAATGACACTTTCCAAGGTAACGTTTTAAACCACTAACTTTCTTCCTTCTTCATTATCACTCGTTGTTTAAGCCTTCAAATACATTTCTTCCCGTTGACTTTGTACGAATTTTGTCCCAAATTTTTTCCGTTGCTCATTAAACCACTTCTTTCTGATTTATGCCTCACATTTGAAGCTACTGCTCCTGTTTACTGGTTTTCCTCTCTTTGGTGAGTTATCATCTAAGGTTTGCTTACAATCTGCATTTATTCATCTAATTTCCATCAATTGAAACTTTGTTATACTAGTGTATTTATTGCCATGCTTATAGTTTTTTACTTGTCTTTTATACACACTTTTTTACCTGTCTTTTTATGCTTACAATCTGCATTTATTGCTCATGTTATTTATGCATTTTTACATGGCAACTTCATTTTCTTACAAATTTCCTACCATGCAGTCATTGATAATTCTCCTCTCCATGCTTTTATTTGCTTAGAAATTAGTATACAAATTCTAGCACCCTATATTTGAAGATTCATATGTGATTATAGTTATTAGTGCATAATCATATAAAAAAAAACCACTACCTGTGACGCCCCCATTTCTCCCAAGGGTGAACCTAAGGGTATCCGTGGGACGCCTGCCCAACTCTCGTTAGGACTCGAGACAAATCCAATTCAAACCTAATCTAATACTAACAATGAAAGTCGGAATAAAGGTACGAAGTCATTTCCATACATAAATATCCAGTCTTACATCACAATTTCAAATTTACAATCACTTTCCCCAAAATATACAACATCCAAAAGTGTCTAGTCAATTACAATTAAAACACTAATACAAAAGTGCCTCAAGTCGGCATTTGCTTAACTTCTTCCAATCGGGTTCCTGTTAAGGAGAACAAACTAATGGAATGAGCCAATACTCAGTGAGGTCAAGAAACACACATGCAAACACATAATCCAAGTAGTGACAACAATTACATTGTAAGTAAAGCTATCAAGTTCGAATGATTCGCATTTCGAATAGGAAAAATAAACAGAAACAATTCAAGGATACTGTAACTCTCAGGAGCTAAATTCCATGTAGTCGAGTCAAAATCTTGATCACAACTCATGTTGACACTCCGTCAACCACATAAGTATTAAATCCGTAGATACACCACTTTTCTTCGAATCCCGTCACCGTTACACCCCCTTACCGGGCCCGCTCATCAAATTTTTGATAATACTCGAGTATATCATGGCAATACTGCGCGAGTAATGCCGAGCAAGATCTCTCCAATAGATCATACTCTACGAATATCTCATGATTTGCTAAGCTTATCGACCAAGCCCATACTGGCTCGAATCGCAAAGTTAACCAACGAGTTTGGGCGTCCCCCGAATACGAATACAAATACGAATACGAATATAAGTTGATGAGCAAAGCTCAAATCGACGATTCCAAAAGGAATCACAAATACGAATCACATATACGAATCACAAATACGAATCACATCCACATTACTATGTACAAGTCGGATATGCATTCACATAGCAAAATACGAATATAATTTCATTTGAAAGAGAACGAGTGCGGTAAAGTACACACTCGTCACAAAATTTCAAATTCACATAACGGATAAGAAACAATTAACCACTTAGCAACAAATTCATGCACTTGACACTCACCAATCGAAATAAGAGAGTGAGTGCGTAAACAAGCCCTTAGGTGTTCCTCTTGAGATTCTCGTGAAGGTCTCCTTGAGCACCTGAGCAAATAATAGTTATCTATTACACACTATCACTTGAAAATCCTTTCTTATCAAGAGAGGGATTGTACACTCGTACAATCTAGAATATACCATGGAATGGGGTTTTACTTGCTCAAAATTCAAGGTTCAAAAGTAGTGTTTATTAACACAAGGAAAAACTGATTTCCTTCATGAAGACAAGTACAAAATGGTCAATTAGTATTGTGAGAACCCAAAAATTTTCATATTTTCTCAGCATTATTTTATTTCTTTGCCTACATTTTATACTTTCCTTGGAAATATTAACATTTTTATGCATTTTACAAGCAAGTACAGTTTTAAATTCATTTTCCTAGTACGAGTTAGTGTACGTTAAATTTGAAACACATTATCGATGTGGGACCCGCTAGTGCGATAAATGTGGTGATTAAAAGTGAGTTTTAGATGATATTAAGTGTGGGATTAGAGGTGATAATAATAAGTTAGTGAATTCTAAGTTCAAACCTTAGTATACGCGATTTAAGAAAAACCGGCTCGAACCGGCGGGTATCGCTCACTACCGATTGAACACACCACTTGACTACCACTTCCCTACCACCACATATCCTTGATATTGTTGCAAAATATCTCCCTCATCCTCAGTCCTTATAGCCGAAATATTTGACCCAAAATGCAAGGAAAAAAAAACAAAATTTTAGTTGGTTTTGGTGGTGACAAATGTTGGCCACCTATGGTTCCTTGACCAAGCCAATGTCTTACCTTCTTATCTTTCATTTGAGTTCATTCTTCACCATTTTTTTTCTGTTTTGGCCGAGAGCAAGGAGAGGAAAAAGAGTGAAGAGAGTTTTCAATTTTCAACCTTGAATCCAACCTTTTGAGTGCAAACAAGAAAAACTAAACCGATTAATCACTAGTTTGGAAGCTTGAGAAGCTTGAGGAACCAAAAAATTTCAAGAAGAAGTGGAGGATTCTTCTTGCAAGCTCTTGTCTTGAGGTATAATGGTTGATCAACCTTTCTTTCTCCATGAATCATGATTAAGTTGGGTATTAATATTAGAATTGTGCTTGTGATGCTTGTTTCAAATGGTTTTGATGATTGGAGTGATGAATTTTGAGTTAGGGTTTTGATTGATTCACTTAAATTTCTTGTGGGTTAGGTGTTATATGCTGTATATATTTGGTATATGATCTTGTAAAGGAGAAAGTAGTGGTAGTTTTAAGGTAAAAATGTGAATTATAGCTTGAATATAACAAAATTCCAGATTTCTGGAAATTGTAGCTTCAGTTCTGCCTGGTTCCAGTTCATTATGTTAGAGGCCGAATTACACTTAGTATAAAACATGAAAGTTGTAGAGAATGATGTTTTATAGTTTTCTACAAAATTTCAACTCAATCGGAGTAATGTAGCCTGTGAAAAGACAAACATACCCCTAACTCTCATAGGTTTAGTCCAATGGACAATTTTGATATTTCACAACACTAACTGTGTCTGTTAACCCTGATGTGTACTGAATTAGCCTTTAGCCAAAACACAAAAGTTTCAGTGCTATGTCTTATCTTTCCAACGCCCCTAGAATCACCTCATTTGGACTTTAGAAGCCTGAGTTATGGTTGTTTACGCATAGTACGGTTAACTAGCCTGAATGTGAGATTCTGGTTCTGTAAATGGCAATTTTGACTTAGATACACTACAAACTGGACTGACTGTCTTCATCAAAGTTGTAGGCCTTTGTCTTAGCTTCGAAATGGTATAAATTTCACCCCAATCCGATAAGCGTAGCCTCGGTTGTGTCCGTTACGCAAAACAACGTCAAATCTGTCTTTTATTTCTTGACTCAACCTTCATTTCCGCACATGCTCCTAGCTTGATTTTGTACTTGTATGACTTGGAGCCTATGGAATGGCTATTGAAATGAGATGATGTTGTGTATGAATTTAGGATTGATTGAGAAAAAGAATGAAGCCATAAATGGCTGGAAAATGGGTAAATACAAAGGGCGTGCTGCCCAAATTTACGCTCAAGAACTAGGTAGATATACTTGTGACTTGAGTAAGGCTTGAGAGCGAATACCATGTGAACCATCTAGGGTATTTGCGTCTTCTTTTATTGAGGTACATAAGTTAAAATTCGGCCGAAACTTGTACCCTTGGAAAAATGAAATTTTCGACTAATAGAAATACGTTTTCTTTGTCACTTCGACTAAATGGAGATTTTAAAGTTTTATGAATGAGCATAAGTTCTACAAATATTTTACTTATGTCCTTTGATTTAAATGTACTCTTTTCACTACCAAAACCATATTTATACCTTGTACTAGTACGTATTTGAATTTTCTTTGAATCACTTACATCTTTGATGGTTGAAGCATAATGTGTTCTTTTGATTATATTAGGGTTCCTTGGTGATTGAGGGTGTTATCCGAAAGGATACTTTGGACGTTATTTTGCGTAAATAGGTGATTGTTCCTTGTTTGTTATATTTTCATTGACTATGTGGCTTGTTCTTGATTATATGACTTGTTATGAACGAATGATAACATGTTAAATGTTTTCAATGATTGCTTAAAATGAGTTTTCTAGGCGAGTGTGTACTTTATTGCACTCGACCTAAATGAATGTGAAATTTTCAATGATTAAATAATTAAATGCTAGTTGCGCATGAATATAAGCCGTTTGGCTGAATTGGGTCCTTGCCCTTCGTTACTGATCGACTCGAGTCAGAAGCGGACTCGGTCGGGCGATTTAGTGACCCTGGGTGAACGTTTGGTATACTCGAGTATTACCTTGTAGTCTGGTGGAGCCTGGCCAACGTCCAGGAGGGGGTGAATGAAATGAATGAATGAATGTCAATGCAAATAATGGTTTTACTTATCGAAATGCATTTTCAAATGATTGGAGGAATAAGGGAATGAAAGGAGAATGAACGAATGAAGGAACGAATGGCTCCCTGTGAGCCCGTATCCTTTTAATGAATGTTATTATCGCTTTATATTGTCATGTTTCTTGAATTACTTGCTATCTATGGTTAATGTATTCAACTGTTTGTTTGTTTGTGTGTTTGGAACCTCACTGAGCTTCTAGCTCATTCCGTTAGTTTTGTTTTCCTTAACAGGGGATGCGAGCAAGGACGAGAGTTCTGTATAGACTAGCATAGTCTAGTTCTTTTGATCCTTTTGTAATGGTTCTCGCCCTAGCATTTGGCAAGAGTTGGATGTATGAAGAATTGAGAACTTTTGTACATTTGATTTTGTAATTCCTTTTGAGATAGAAATGTCTAAGTATATGTTCTAAGCTTGGAATCGTTATTATACTTTGCCTTGTGGTTTTGTTTCGATTTTATCTGAGATGAATGACTGAGTCCTGGCGAGAGCTGGGCAGGCGGTCTGTCGAACCCTTTGGTTCGTCTTAGGGGAAGGTGGGGCTGTCACAAGTATCAAAGGTTAGGGAAGAGTTTCAAAAACTCAATTCCCGTCAAGTTTGAAAATTTCTGATTTGAGGTTCAATTTTTGAAAAATCGTATCTCACTCTTCGTATGTCCAAAATTGGAAAATTTGGTACCGTTGGAAACTTATTCCAAAGTACTAAAAGTTCCTAGAATACACTTTCCCATGATTCCCAACGGAAGGCATTCAAAAAATGGCTCAAAGTTACTGTTTTAGGCTTGCGAGACAGTTTTAAGGTTAGTTTTTCGCCAAGTTTGGAAATTCGGCAAAATTCACAGAATTTGAACTAGCCTCTCAGGTTTGAAACTCAAATAGAGTTACAATCAAAGTTTAAAAAAAAACAAGCGGAACAAGAATTGGAGTTCTGAGCACCAAAATATGGCGGCTCAAAATTGCTGAAAAATGAGACCGTTGGGTCAATTTTTCAGATTTAAATCGCCGACTTTGGAACGTTGGTTGAACATCGAAATAGACTCGGAATGGCACCAAGTTGGCAATATTATCCTACCATATAAGGGCTATTCCTCTACCAAATTTCATAGGAAAATTCATTCGGAAAGTTGGTTAACAAAACCTTCAAAGTTTCTAAATCTCCAAGGCAAAGCTGCCTTGCACCTCTAATTTTCTTTTTCTCAAACCTTTGGCTAATAAAATGCCTAAAACATATCTCATTTATGATAACCAGGTCTAATAAGGATCCAAGAAACATTTGGTAGGTGATTTACACCAAGAATTTCGAGTAGAAAGTCTCAAATCAAGATTGGTTACAAATCTGTCCAACATGATGGTTTTCTCCCACAAATTCAGTTTCGAAATCTGGTCATTAATCACTCAATTCAACTCGGAATTGAGCGTGGTGTTGGAGTTGAAAACTAGATTCATTATGCTAAAAGTTCTTAGAAGAAATCGTTTTCAAAATCTGTCCACAACCAGCTCATATGTGAGCATCAATTCGCTGCTCAAAACAGAGCTCCCAGTGTAGACGTGAAACAGGACAGTCATGTTCAAACGATTGGTATGGACGGCTCAGGTGGAACCAGAATGTGCATTTTATACTGTTAGAAATTTGGGAATGTCTAGTTTCCAGTGCTACAAATGGAACTCGATTTCAACATCGGAGCAAAAAGTTATAGCCAAAACAAGAACACTGCCAGAGCAGTTACGGGAAAAATTTCCAGTTTTGCTGATTTCTGAAAACACAACATTTGGCCAACCAAATCACGTTATTTTTTGATGAAACTTTGTACACAACTTATATTACACATATACATCAGAAATAAGTCATTAGAACCTCAAAAATTTGCACTAAAGTGCACGAAATTCACAGGGGCAGAATCGGAAAAATTTCCCTCTTCACATCCTTTGAGTTTCCACTAACAACACAACATTATTCCACTAAATTAAGCACTAAACCAACATTAATAACACCATAATTCATCAAATCAGTCCATCCAACCATAGTGAGAATTCATAGAGCCCACACAACATTTTCAACATAAATAAGACTACCCACATGCATGCATGAGCTTATAAATGCTATATTACTTCCATAAGACAAGATTTGAGTAGTGGATCATCACTTACTTCCTTAGATGAACCAAGCAGAAATTTTTGGTCCTAAGATGCTCAAGAAAATAGTGGAAAGCAGCCCTCTTTCCTAGCTTGATTTGGTCTCCAAGTGATTAGCTAAGTGTGGTTAAAATTTGGTGTGATTTGGTGGAAGATTTGAGGTAGAAATAAAGAGTTTTCTTTCCTTTCTTTTCTTTCTTGTTTTGGCCGGCTCTTGAGGTGAGAAATGAGAGTTTCAGCCGTGCACTTGAGGTGAGAAAAGAAGGGTTTTGATCTGGTGTGATGCTTCCATGAGAAGCTTAAGAATGTGTGGCCAAAATTGCTCCAAAAGTCAACTAAGGATAGTGCACGTACGCGCGCGTTTCGTGCTCGATTCCTCTCGAGTTTGTTTCCCTTGTGCTCTAAACCTCTAATGCACTTGTATTCATACTATTATTATTCACTCTTAATGGTCTAAAAATAAAGGTCTTAAGTCCCTCAATTAATCGCACGCGTAAAAACGCGTACTTCCGATTTGTGCGCGATAAAGTGGAAATTCCAATAAATTCTTATAACGATAGTATCACTTACTAATAATTGAACACTTAAATATAAAAATACCTATTTCAAGACTAATGTACAAGTCTCCAATTTTTCAAACTTATTGTATTCTCGAATCGATTATTATTTCCAATCGCATATTCACTATTCTCACTTTACGAGTTTTCAAAAATTAAATTTTGAAACGAGTCATTTTAAAAATATAAGTAAGTCATAGTTCCATGTAATTGAGTATAAAGAGGTTGAAATAAAATATTCGAGGCAAACGGGCAATTAAATATTGAAATAAGCTAGTAATAGGGGCTTAAAATAGGAAATTTTGCGAGTTCTCACATAAGTCGAGTTTTAATTCCTCAAATCTCCAATTAATTTTTCTTAATCTACTATTGATCATTCTTACTTCTCCAAAATTAATACACTCTCGATTCAAATATAGCCTCAAAAAACGTGTACTCGTTGTTCCGAACTAAACGAGTTTTCAAAAAGTAAATTTTCTAACAAAACGCTTTAAAAACATAAGAGATGTGTTTTTCCATATAAATGGATTTTAAGTAGTCGAATTAAATAATTCGGAGAAAAAAAAGTGAATAACTATTTAAATAAACCAATAATATTTGACAAAAGTAAGAAAATTTTCGGATCCTCGCACTACCTATTCATGCTGATCATATCTCATTATTAATTCATATCTATTACCATATTATATAGTGATGTTTCTTCCTTTTTTGTAATGTCTAAGATACCCTTCCTCATAATGCTCATCTAATCTAATCTTTCTAATGCTTCTATTTGAGTCCTACATGGTTACAATCTTCCTTAACAAATGATTGAAAGAGATTATAATTATTTGTTATATATTTTGTGTAGTCCCCCAAAATAATCTTTCTAATCTAATCTTCCTAAACAAACGATTATGATCTTTCTAACCCTTCTTTAACAAACCACATCCAAAACATATTACACCAACAATAACTAAATTCATACTTCTCATCTTTTGAACCAAGAACAACATCTTTTGGGGTCTTGCCTGTAAGAAACCTTTTGCTGCATTTCTTTCACTTGTCAACTGGCATAAGTGAAGCATACAGGGTTTCTCTATTTTCTCTATTTTTCAGTATAAACAACTAGAAAAAAATCAAGAAATCGGTGAAAGAAGAAGTCCCATCTAAGAAAATCACTTTAATTGCTCTTCATGTGCCTTGTTGATGTCCTTTAACTCGATGATCTTTTGCTT
>NW_020864789.1:0-86273 GCF_003713205.1 Coffea eugenioides
AGAGCTACAAAACAACTTCACCAAGTCACGTACTAGCACCTAATGGAGTGATTTTATGGAGCAAATCGAAGTTTAATTGGTTGGAATGGAAGATTGAGATAGTTTGAAGCTTGTAAATTGAAGAAGTTTTTCTTCCTTGTCCAAGAGAGAGAATCGGCCAACAAGAGGTAAGAAAGAATGAATTTTTAGTCAATTTTTGAGATATTTAATCCATGATAAGAAAAGTCAAAAATGTCCAACAAGTGGACCAATCACATAGTGCCAACTTGGCACTTCATTTAATGCCTTCCTATCACTTGGTTCCTCTCACATCAATGCCATGTCACCCTCTACTTATCTCTTAACACCCGATAAATTTCCACCAGTATCCGAAACTTAACCTTATTGGCCGAATTTTGCCGTACTTTTCGCACTAGTGGGTCCCACGTCCAAAATATATTCTTAATTTTCTAAAAACTCACCAATACTAGAAAAATCATCTAAAAACTATAATTACTCATAAAATCTACCAGAAAAATATTCCTAGGCCCGAAAATGCAGAAAACATGCAATTAAGGGGAAATAAACCCTAGAAAAATAATTAGGGTTTTACGGGTTCTCACACTCTCCCCCCCTTAAAAGAATTTCGTCCTCGAAATTTTCCTTCAAATTTAAAGTATCCAATGGCCTGTACCTTCTCCGTCTTCAGAGTCAGAAGAAACGAGGTTCTTCATTCCAGTCCCTTCTCCACTTGACGGTGCAGGGTCGGTCTGGGTGGTTGTTGAGTTCTCCCTTCATATTTCCTTTTTAGCTCTAAGTTTTTGTGCAGGAGCTCAATTTTCTCTGTATACTCGTGCCTCCAGCGCCCTTCCCAGTATGCGACTAGGTTCTTTTGGACTTCTATTTCGTCTCGAAGACCCCCGATTTCATTATACATCTCAACCCTACGTGCCATTTTACAGAGTTGCTGGACCTCAGATGGTAGCCTGTCGGCAAAACAATGGGTCATAAGAAAGTCTTGAATACAAGTAGCACTCTTGGTCCATGTTCGGTTCAGGTGTTGTTTCCTCCCTTTCTTCTCTTTGACTCTTGGTCTCGTTTTGTGTCACTGCTATGACCATGTCCGCGGGTTTTTTTTTTTCAAAAGGGTACTTCCATGCATGAATGCAATAAATTGACTAACATAACAAAATCTATCATACCAATAACATATCGCATATAACACGTTATATTCAAAGACGGATAAGCAAGTAAGCAAATATAGACTTAGTAATATACAGTCGAAAAGTCATCCCAGTACCAGCCCGTCTGGTCTCTCACGTCACTTACTATCCAAACTAGATGTCCATTGATCTCTTGTGCTCATTTTAGTCAGACAAAGCCTGTTCACGTTTCCAAAATACAAGGCTTGTTTCCAAAACACAGGGTTCAAATACCTAGTAGCTTACATCACCTCAATTCTGGGGTACTCGGGCACGGAAATCCGAAATAAGATAGTTCACATCTCGAGCTGGCCAGTCCCAAGAGTAAACCATCTACAAATCAAAATTCCTGTCCGACATACTTATCTAGGGTCCTTATATACCATGAGAAAGATTAAAGACCTCTAACACTTCAAGGTTCATAGCTTATGCTCAAACGAGCACTTAAACATATTCATGAAATTAGGACCACAACACCACTTGGCCCAGTCTCACTTCGCGCAGAGACCACGCGACGTGGCTCTGATACCACTTGTAACAGCCCCACCTTCCCCTAAGGCGAACCAAAGGGGTTAGCGGACTGCCTGCCCAGCTCTCGCCAGGACTACGGTACAGTTTACATCGTTCTATAACGTTCCGGAACATACCAAAACACGCAAACAAGTCAAAATCACAAAATAAAAAAAAACGAAAATCAAAGCCGAAGATGAACAGTAACGGACACGTCAGAATCCGGCCGGAATCTGGCCGGATTAGCGGCCGGATTCTCGGCCGGATACAAGGCCGAGAGCAATCCAAAATTTTTTCCAAAATCCTTCCCAATCCGGCCGGCAATCCGGCCAGTTTCTGGCCGGATTCCTGGCCGGATTCAGTCCAGTGACTTTTCGTTCAAAATTTAACTTTTGCCGTTTGAAATCCAAATCGATTCAAAGTTCATCCAAACATCAACCAAGCATATATACATTGAAATTCAACTTTTACAACCATAGTGTCATGCCAAAAACCATCTATCATGAATATACATACTCGGTTTGCCAATCAAAGAAAATGAACCCAATACACAATAGGGTTTCATTCGACCAGCTAAACAAATGCCATTTACACTAGCTCAACTTGGCAATTGACTATCCAAATCAGTCCCAAAAGTAATTATATCCCTGTAAGGAAAACAAATGGAACGGGATGAGCTAAAGCCCAGTGAGTTACTACCACATAAGCAACTAAGAGCATATAGCATAACCTTTCATTTCAAGTACACAATTAAGGAATGAAACACATCGATAAAAGGATACGGACGGCTCTCAAGAGCCCATTTCCACGCTTCCAGTCTTGATCCAACCTCATTGACCCTCCGTCAATGTTGAAGAGTAACCAACCGTAGACTCCTCTTCTCTCCCATTCCTTCCACCAAACATCCCCCTACCGGGCCCGCACTCCAAACACTTGCACTGTGGTATTACTCGATTATACCGGAATCAAGAGTCTCTCATACTACAAGATTCCTTATAACTTTACCCAAGGCTCATTAATTGTCACGACCAAACCCTTGTCGGCTCGATTCAATCAACTACCAATGGGGTTGAGCTCAATGATAACATTTGTAGTCGTTGGATACTTGTCCAATCGATACCAAGTCATGTATTTCATTTCATATATCAGTTCATATAACTTTCCAATAACTTTCCAATAACTTTTCAATAACATGTGAAACAATAAGTGAGAGTGATAAAGTACACTCTCACATCAATCCATTAACATACAACATCTGAAGTTCAAATATCAAAGCCATATAATAGCACACAAGTGAGTAGTACACTCACCAATCAATTAAGTGCTATTTCATGCACTTCCGTCAGGAGAATGTCGTGAGCTATCGTCACGCCCTAGAACATGTAAACAAATACCATAAGACTCGATAACGAGTCATAAAGTCAAACCAATTATCGCCCAATAGGGTTTCATGCATGGAAATTCAAGGGTTCAATACTTAACCTTTACTCAAGTCGAGAATATAGTTTTCTAAATCTCGAGTAAAAATGCGGGCAGCATGCCCTTTGTGTTTACCAAATTTTCCAGCCATAAGGCTTCATTATTTTTCTTCAATCACAACCCAACAACACACATATAAGCATTTCATGTCAAGAGCCGTTCCATAGCTCACAATATCATAAAACAAGAAACCATACCGAGCCATAAACAACACCAATTCACAACCCCAATAGGGTTTTATAAACATATACAAGCATGAAAGCAAACCAGAAATTAAGAAAGGCTTTAACTTAGGCCTTGATAAGAAAACCGGTTTTGACGTCCTAATGCGGTAATGGCACAACTCTCACTACAATTATCGGATGGGGGTGTAAGACCCACCGTTTCGAAGCTATGGGACAGGGCTACAACAATGTAGAAGGTCACTCAATCCAGTTCCTGACCCAACTAGGTCAAAAATGCCAAACACTAAACCAGAATCACCAAAACAGGTTTGCAAAACACAGAAAACTGTAATCGGTATATCTCAGTCCATACAAGTCCAAATGCCGAAATTCCAAAGGCATAAGTTATTTAAGACATCCAGCTACATTTCATCAGAAGACACCAACTCCAAAATCCAAACCAATTCCAGTCAAAACAGGCAATTACTATCGCAGTTCGGACCTTCTGTGCACCAAAAACAGCAACAGTAAAAACGGCATAACTCACTCTACACTTGGCCAATTGCCCTGAAATTTTGCAGGCACACTAAACTAATCAATACCTACAACTTTCATGTTTTGAGGAAAGTCCAATTCGGCCTCTAGCTATGACCTAAAATTTCAGACAGAATAGGGGTTCAAGAACCCTAACTTTTCACATTTCATTCCAAATCCAAAATTGATTGCATTTAACAACAATTCACACCTACTAGAGCCAAAGCCCCTTATTACCAACCATCATACTAGTCCAAAACATCAAAATCATATGAAACCAGAAAATTCATCATAAAATGGAAAACTTCACCAAATCAAGCCAAACCAAGAAATAAATCATATAATCCAACACTCAAGCCACTTCTAAGCATAATATAACCATCATTAGGTGTAGTAGGGTGTTCAAGCATCACTTACCAAGAAATTAAGAGAGATAGAGAGGTTGGCCACCTTAGAGCTTCAAAACAACTTCACCAAGTCAACTTACTATCACTAGAAGATAAGGTTTTATGGAGTAGAATCTAGTCTAAGCCTTTGGTTGGAATGGAAGATTGAGATAGCTTTGAAGCTTGAAAGTTAGGAAATTTCTTCTTCTTGTCCAAGAGAGAGAATCGGCCAACAAGAGGTAAGAAAGAATGAATTTTTAGTCAATTTTTGAGATATTTAATCCATGATAAGAAAAGTCAAAAATGTCCAACAAGTGGACCAATCACATAGTGCCACTTGGCACTTCATTTAATGCCTTCCTATCACTTGGTTCCTCTCACATCAATGCCATGTCACCCTCTACTTATCTCTTAACACCCGATAAATTTCCACCAGTATCCGAAACTTAACCTTATTGGCCGAATTTTGCCGTACTTTTCGCACTAGTGGGTCCCACGTCCAAAATATATTCTTAATTTTCTAAAAACTCACCAATACTAGAAAAATCATCTAAAAACTATAATTACTCATAAAATCTACCAGAAAAATATTCCTAGGCCCGAAAATGCAGAAAACATGCAATTAAGGGGAAATAAACCCTAGGAAAATAATTAGGGTTTTACGGGTTCTCACAGCTTACAGCATAATATGGAATAAAAGTCTGTAAAGGCGCAAAGCAATCGAAGAGGGGGGGGAATTAGGTTGATTAAAAAAACTTAACTTAGTTTATAACAAATAAGGCACAATTTAAATTTACCAAAATTTTCTAGGTGATCACCGCTTGTGTGAATGAAAAACAATAAGGAGTAAGTAAAAAATAATAACATAAGGTCAAGTAAAGTAAAGAAAATTAAGCAAGAGTAAGCAAACCGAATAGACTACCAGATTGCACCTGATTTGAAGTCCAATCCTTCAATATAATACTTCTTCAATTTGATGGAGTGATACGAACATCGCCAACTTGTGACGAAACCCGTAAGAGATAAGCCTCAAGATCTAAGGAAGCAAATAGCACGCTTGGATGGATGAACCTTGACCCGTTAATCACGTGGCTAACGAACCTTGGTATGAGATAGTTGACGCCACAATCTAGTGTGTTTCTAGATTGATAAGTCTAGTTGAAGATCCTAGAGATTAATTTAAGATATTCAAAGAAAGCTCGCAAGAAGCCAAAGAGAGAACTCTCAAATTCTTAATATTGAATAATAATCTGCTTTAACAAAAGAGTATCCTATTTATACTACTACTAAACACGTAATCAATTAGTTACATGGCTTCAAGATTGATTTCCTTCCTCGAGCATGGCTTGTAGCACGGTAATTTGCCTTTCATTCTCCGAGGCAAGGCCGTCTATTAGCTTGGGTCTTCCCACTTGTTCTTGCACCGTTTTGACCAATAGTTGGAGAGCATCCTTCATCCTCTTGGCGCGTGCTCAGGTGACTGGGCCTACGGGCACTTTCACTTGCTTTGTGAGGACCCATAAAATTTTCCTTATTTTATATCGTTTAATTCTATTCCTTTTCATGCATTTTTTTTATTTTATTTTACTACCTTAATTTTCTAGACATTTTATAAGTGAATATAGTTTTCAAAATATTTTTCTAGTATAAGTTAGTTCGGGTTAATTTGGAAGTAGAGCTGTTAATCGAATCGGGCAGCTCGCGAGCCGAGCTCGACCCGGCTCGATAAGAGCTCGGCTCGGCTCGTTTAGAGAGACAAACGATCCGAGCTCGAGCTCTATTCAGTACTCGTTTAATACATGAGCCGAGCATCGTTTAAGCTCGTTAGGCTCGAAGGGTAGGGGCATTTTCATCATTTCAATGTATATGTGGTACTCTAACCTAAGTCATCTCCCGTCTCCGTCTGTAGCCCTAATTTTCTTTCCTCTTTTGGTCTTACGTTTTCCCGTCCCACAGCCGTCACCCTCCAGCCGCACCCCGCACCCCGTAGCCTCCATTCTCACGCCGCACCCCCGCAGCCTCCATTCTCACCGCCAGGCGCCATCCTGAATTTTTTCTTTCCTCTTTCTGTCATGGTGGGTCGGTGTGGAACTACCTCAGAATGGTGTTCGGGTTTGGAATTGGGTGCAGCGTTGGATTTGGTGTTGGGTATGGACAAGGGATTGGATTTGGCCGCACACTGCAATCGCTAAGATCTCAGTTTTTCCAGCCTAAGAGGAAGTCCAAGAGACCAATCCTTGTTCAGATTTGATTTCCTATATTCTCGCCTTGATTCTGTTTGTTTCTTGTTTCCTGTCAAGACAAGTAGAATTTGAATTTCTGCTGTTCTTTTGTTTGACAAAACATCAGTGTAGACGAACCCGGATGGTGTGATTTTGGCTAATAGCATTTTCTTTTTCCCTTTGCAATCTTCGGCATTTGTAGGCAGTTTTACTACCGAAGTCTTCACTGGTGGTGGACGCACTTAACACATCCTTTTATGACTATGAATTTACAGCTGAATCTGGATTGTAGACTACAACCCTTTCATGATAAAGTTACGTGAACACTCGAGCACGAGTTCGAGTTTCGAGCTCGATGAGCTCGGCTCGATTTCAAACTCGAGTTCGAGCCCGAGCTCGAGTTTTCTACCAGTGCATCGAGTCGATCTCGAACGCCTTGTGAAGCTCGAATTACTAATCGAGCGAGCTCGATCTAGCTCGATTAGAGATTCAAGTCGAGCTCGAATGTCCTATGCTCGAGCGCGACTTGGCTCGTTTAACAGCACTATTTGGAAGTGTATTAAGGACGTGGGACCCGCTACTGCGGTAAGTGCGATAAAATTTTGACTACTAGGTTAAGTTTCGTTTTGAGGGATATTATTTTACAAGGTGTTAGGAGACAATTAGAGGTTAGCAAGATAGCTTAACCATTGGAAGATAAGAGGATTAAATCAAACCCTAATAGGGCCAAGTGTCATGAAACCAATGGAGGGTAGACTTTGACTTACTATTCATCATCACCTTTACCAAATACCAAAATTGACTAAAATCATCTCCATTTCTTTTGCATGTTGGCCGCCCATTGTGAGAAGAAAAACCAAGAGAGAGCCTTCACTTTGTCCTTCCATTTCTTGACAAAATTTGGAGTTTCAACCGATAAAATCGCAAACCCTTCCATAAGAGTGTTATCTAAGGAGGAACAAAGGTCTTGGTGGAGTGATTCTTGTAGAAGAAACCCTAAGCTATCATCTTTCCTCTAGTTTCAAGGTAAATTCCCTAGAACTTTCCTTTTTACTCTTAATAATTGTTAATTAGTGGTTTGGAGAGATTAAACATGCTATTTTGTGGATGATTTCATGGTTTAGGGTAAAGCTTAGCCAATTTTGAATTTTATTGGTGATTTTTCTGATTTTATATGATAATTATTGCTTGGCCATGAATGATGGCTTGATATGGTCTAAAGTGGAGCTTTTGTGTGTTAGTTGTAGTTGTTTGCGGAAATTTCAGAATTTGTGCGAAAATTGCAGTTTTAGGGTTTCTTGGCGATTAAAGCCACTATGGGTGAAAACTTTTGAAGTATCTGTACTTGAACTGGTGAGTGTACCACCCCCCTGAATTATTGCTAAACTGGTTATCTGTCCTTGCAAATTGCTATTTGAATGTCTTTACCGACTGTTTATTTTGTACGAGACGAGTGTGTACTTTATCACACTCGTTCTCTGGCCTGTGTAACTTGTTTCCTATATATACTTGAATCTGTTACTTGTGCCTGATATGATGTCGTTTGGAAGTGTATCCAATGACCTTCCTGTTAAATTTGAGCTCAACCTCATGGGGAGTCAATTGAATCGAGCCAGCAAGGACTTGGTCGAGGAAAATTGACAATCCATGGGTGCCTGTTCTTGGGAAATCTTTGGGTATTGGAGACTCCGGATTTTCGGTATAATCGAGTATTACCATTCCTGTTCTTGTTTGGCGTTCGGGTTCGGTAAGGGGTATGTTTGGTGATCGGATTTTGGCGTACGAGGGGTCTACGGACATGTATATTTCCTTAAACGTTGACGGAGGGTCAACGAGGTTGGATCAAATATTGCAACAGGGATTTGACTCCTGAGCGCCACCTGTATCCTTTAAATTGTGGTGTTCCTTCATTTCTCTTAGTTGATGTGTATATGTGCCCTAAAAGTGATTTCTCAAGATTTCTACTGTTTATACGTTTGGGTACCTCATTGAGTTTCTAGCTCACCCCGTTCTGTTATTCTTGTTTTCCTTATAGGGAACAATCTTTTGGAACTTCGATGTTTTGAAGAATGAGTTGAGCTAGTTAGAAATTCTTTTGTTCTTTTGGTATAGCTCCTCGACAATTTGGAAACCCTAAATGTATCTTAATACAATGTTTCCTTTTGGTATGTAAACTTACTAATATGTATATTGTAAAGTGTTTTCTCATGGTTATGTGGCATATGTCTTTGGGAATGTACATTCTCTCATATTAAACAAAGTTTACTTGTACTTGGTTGGATTGTGGACGAGTGCAGAAGTTGAACAACGAAGCCAAAAAATTTTGGAGGTTACTGTTCACGGAATTCGGCCAAGTATCTGGCCGGATATGTAGGGAAAATTTTGAAATTTTGGGTTGAGCTACTGCCTCCAATCCGACCAGAAATCGATCAGATTGTGACGTGGCGGTCACTGTTCATCCGCAGCTTGTTTTCGTTCTTCGTTTCATTTTTTTTTATTAGTCGTTGTAGCGCTCGAGCACTGTATTATCTTTCGGAACAAGTATTTCAGGGTGTGATTAGCTTATTGTATCTTTTAGTTCGGCTCAATTGGGTTTTGAATATTATCTTCTCGAAGTTCTTTTGAGCGTTTGGTAGGGTTTCCGTTTGTTCCGGATCCGTAGTCCCGGCGAGAGTTGGGCAGGTGACCCGCCGAACCCTGGGGTACGCCCTAAGGGGAGATGGGGCCGTCACAGTTGGTATCAGAGCTGCTTCGCGTGGTCTCTGCGCGGAGTGAGCTTGGGGCCAAGTGGTGTTGTGGTCTCGCTCATGTGAATGAGTGTAAGGGACTAAGTACTCTTTTGAGCATAAGCTATGAATCACGGTGTATTATAGGTTTCAAAACATTATTCTGGTACTTGGAGACTATAGATACGTATGTCAGGTAGGAATTACAAATGTAGATGATTTACTCTTGGGACTGGCCAGCTCGAGTGGTGAATTATCTTATTTTGGATTCTTGTACCCGAATACGAAAAGGGATGAAAGCCTAGGTTAGAAATAACTTGGGCGAATTAGAAATCTGATTCTACGGAACTTTATATGATGTGTGGATGATTAACCCTGCCTAGGAGATAAATTGTGATTTCTTGTAGATTACGGATGGAACCCTAGGGGGGGGAAAAGCTTTTCGTTAGTTACTTTTGTACTCTTGGTCTAGTTCGTAGTATGTACTATTGAATGACCCCCTTACTTTCATAGGATTTCCTTTGCTTGTATCTGACTGACTGTTACTGTGTGATTTGTTTGATATAGTCGTGTTATGTGTATATTTGCTTTTGAATTGATGCGGACGTATTATATATTTCTGACTGACTGACCTCGCTAGTTTGTATATTGTATTCATACTTCGAGTCTAGATTAGTTAATCCAATGGAAGGAACTCGTAGTGGACGAGGCCGGGGCTGTGGACGTAGGCAACCCTTGAATGAAGGGGGAAATCGGGAACCAATGCCTGAACCCAATCTTGAACCAGGAGTGGATCCTAATGTTCAGGTAGTTGCGGCTATCCAGCGCATGACTGATCGTTTAGCTCACGTAGTAGAGCATCAGGGCCAAAACCCTATTCCTCAACCTGGAAACCCTGGTAACCATATAGAGGGGGAGGATAAGGCCCTCGAACGATTTCAGAAGTTCTCCCCACCGAAATTCCTTGGAGGACCAGACCCTGATGTGGCCGAGCGGTAGCTAGAGAAGATGATTGATTTTTTGCGGCGTTGCACTATACTGAGGAGAGACAGGTGACATTTGCTGTCTTCTAACTAGAGGGAGCAGCCCGTTCTTGGTGGAATGTAATAAGATTGAAATGGGAAAGAGCACAAACACCGAGGAAGTGTGCGAGCTTCATGATAGGGTTCAACGCGAAGTATTTCCCATCCCTAATTCAAGAAAAGAAAGAAGACGTGTTCATTAGGTTTCGCCAGGGAGCTCAGACTGTTGCCGAACATGAGAGCCAGTTCACTAGGTTGTCTAAGTTCGCTCCCGAGCTAATTGTGACTGAGCAAAGGAGGATAAGGCGTTTTGTCCAGGGCTTAAATGTTGAAATTCAGAAGGATCTGGCTGTAGCCAAATGAATGCCTTTAGTGACGCAGTGGAAAAAGCTCAACGAGTTGAAAGCGCAAGATTACAAGTTAGAACCTTTCAGGCGAGGAAAAGAGCTATTCCTGAAAGTAGCATGGGACAAGAAGATACGAGTACACCTCCCAAGCTCAGAAAGGGAACTGGAGGGTTAAGATTTCCTAGAATGTCAAGTGATGCTTCACAGAGAGGCTCGGGCTCTGCTTCCCATGGTCCTTGCGGGTACTGTGGAAAGCCAAATCACACGGAGGATGTCTGCTGGAAGAAAGGAAGAAAATATCTACGTTGCGGGAGTGCAGATCATGAAATCGCTAATTGCCCAGGCCTATCTCGAGAAGGAAGTGGAAATCGACAATCAACCAAGATTAACTCTTACCAGTCAAAGGGGGAAGGGACTGGACCGAAGGTGTCAACTCGGGTGTATTCCCTAGAGTCACATCAAGCCCCTGACTCATCTGAGGACGTAGAAGGTACGATCCGCCGTTTACGTTAGATTTTATAGATCCTGGTGGTAAGAAAATTTCGAGAACGGAATTTCTTTAAGGGGAGAGAGTGTGAGGACCCGTAAAATTTTCATTATTTTATATCGTTTAATTCTATTACTTTTCATGCATTTTCTTTATTTTATTTTACTACCTTAATTTCTAGACATTTTATAAGTGAATATAGTTTTCAAAACATTTTTCTAGTATAAGTTAGTTCGGGTTAATTTGGAAGTGTACTAAGGACGTGGGACCCGCTAGTGCAGTAAGTGCGATAAAATTTTGACGACTAGATTAAGTTTCATATTGAGGGATATTATTTCACAAGGTACTAGGAGACAATTAGAGATTAGCTAGATAGCTTAACCATTGGAAGATAAGAGGATTAGATCAAGCCCTAATAGGGCCAAGTGTCATGAAACCAATGGAGGATGGACTTTGACTTACTATTCATCACCTTTACCAAATATCAAAATTGACTAAAATCATCTCCATTTCTTTTGCATGTTGGCCAGCCATTGTGAGATGAAAAACCAAGAGAGAGCCTTCACTTTGTCCTTCCATTTCTTGACAAAATTTGGAGTTTCAACCGATAAAATCGCAACCCTTCCATAAGAGTGTTATCTAAGGAGGAACAAAGGTCTTGGTGGAGTGATTCTTGTAGAAGAAACCCTAAGCTATCATCTTTCCTCTAGTTTCAAGGTAAATTCCCTAGAACTTTCATTTTTACTCTTAATAATTGTTAATTAGTGGTTTGGAGAGATTAAATATGCTATTTTGTGGATGATTTCATGGTTTAGGGTAAAGCTTAGCCAATTTTGAATTTTATTGGTGATTTTTCTGATTTTATATGATAATTATTGCTTGGCCATGAATGATGGCTTGATATGGTCTAAAGTGGAGCTTTTGTGTGTTAGTTGTAGTTGTTCACGGAAATTTCAGAATTTGTGCGAAAATTGCAGTTTTAGGGTTTCTTGGCGATTAACTTTTCCCTCTTGATGGCCGGCCAAAGAGCAAGAAAATGAAGAGGCTTTTCGGTCAAAATTTGGTATTTGGTAAAGATAAAGAAAAGTTGGTCAAAGTTACATCCAATGATTCCATGACACTTGTCCTTTCTTAAGAATATTCTTATCCCTTTGTCTACCAAGCTTAACCTAGATAACTAACCTCTAATTATCTCCTAACACCTTGGAAAATAATATCCCTTAATACGAAACTCAAACTAGTCGTCAAAATTTTATCGCACTTACCGCACTAGCGGGTCCCACGTCCTTAATACACTTCCCAATTAACCCGAACTAACTTATACTAGAAAAATGTTTTTGAAAACTATATTCACTTACAAAATGTCTAGAAAATTAAGGTAGTAAAATAAAATAAAGAAAATGCATGAAAAGGAATAGAATTAAATGATATAAAATAAGAAAATTTTACGGGTCCTCATAGCATCATTTTGAGGATCCTTACCTCATGGCTACTAGTGATCAAGTTGAGCATACATTGAAACTAGTTCGTGAGATTCAAGGTTCAACAAGGGCTACTTTCCAGCTTAGCAAGTGGCTTTTGCATTGGGTGAAACTTGTGGTAATCATAACAAAATTGACTCGGTGGCATGTAACTCTTCTAGTCATCATTCATGCTTCAATTTGTGGGCAAATTGCTTTCAAGAGGAGGGGAGTGATACAAACCAAGATATGCCATCGGACAAGATGCGAGTTCCTCTAGGACCCGTAACACGTGCACGAGCTAAAAGGCTCAAAGAGTCACTTCAAGCCCTAGTTCATGCCGTTCATGCTCAAGAGAAACCGTGCATTGAAGGAATTGACGTGGAGGATCCTTGCAAGACTACCAAGATGTTGCTTACAATTGACGATGCAAGTGATCAAGCTTCAATGGCTGATTGGGCCAAGATTATTTCGCTCATGTTAAGCCTAGAGGGCCGGCAATGTGGGCCTTAGTTCTCTTAATGTTTTAGTTAGTTAGTTAGTTGGTAGTTGATTAGGTTAGATTCGGCCAAGAGAAAGAAAGGGTGCTGGCCGAATCCCTTTAGGAAGTTTCCAAGTTTTATTAGTTTAGACAAGGCTATAAATAGCCCCAAGTTGATGTCTACATTCAGTTTTTGACATTTAATAAAAGAAATTTCAGAAATTTGTCTTCTTTGAAGCAATTTCCTTTTAGCTTGTGAAAGCTAAGTTGAACACCTTAGAGTTGATCCTAGGTTGTTTCTTGACTTATCAATCAAGCACACACACTTGATTGTGGCATCTTCTACCATTGAATCAATTCTTGAGTGGTCCAAGTTTGGGTTCGATTCCATCAACTTCGTAACGTGTCCTCTAAGGTCTAGGGTTTGCTTCCGCACGTCGTCTCCTTGGTTCCCGTGGATCAAGGTTCACATCAGTTGGTAATCAGAGCTAGTTAGAGGCATCACGCATATCCCTTTTTATTATTTTTTAGTCTGTTTTTATCCTCCATAGTCGTAGCTACGTGTTAGGGTTTTGTCTTGGGTCGTTGGCAATTCTTGTGTCACGTACGAAATTCTGTTTTGTGTGTTAGTTGCTGTCCGTAATTGTCTGTCCAGATTTGTTCATCGTGCATTGTGTTTAGTTACTATAATTGGTGTTGGTTATCCGTGTTTGGTCCAAAAAATAATGAAAAAAAAATTTTCCAACCGCTAGGGTTCTTCCTTGTTTCTTATAGTGTTTTGTTCTTGTGTCTTGTGCAATCTGTCCAAAAGTTTAGACGCTAATTGCTACTGAATTTTGCCCAGATTGTAGCGAGAAACTTATCTTTATTGACTCGTTTCGGTTGTGCAAGCAACCAGCAAAAGTCAAAAAAAAAAAAGAAGTGTGTCGTATAACTTGTTCTTGAGTCGTATTGCTAGAATTTTTTCTTTGGGACTGTCGAACCTGTTTTGCCATTGAACCTTGAATTCTTGTGTTGTTTCTTGCAAAACATGAATACCAAAAGCATATTTGGGAAGTTCTTGAGCTTCTTGATCAGATTTCTTGAAGTTCTTGAAAACAGATTTGGGAGTTCTTGGGAATAGTCTTGAAAACAAACTTCAACTTTTCTTGGCCAATTGTGAACTTTGATCTGACTTCAATTTATTGGGACTAAATCTGAGTTCTTGGAAAGATCTAGTAAGAGCTGCAAAAGAAAGAAACAAAAAAAGAAACGAAAGAGAAAAAAAAAAGAAGAAGAAGAGAACGACTCTAGTTTCCTACTTGAAAACCAAGTCCCATTCTTGATCTACTTCTAATCCTAAACCTTTTGGGATTGAAGTCAGCCAAGAAGAGCAAGAAGCCGACCCCAAGTCTTCCTAAAACACCTTAATCCCTCCCACATCAGATCTAAACAACCTTTCCAAAGCCTTGTTCCCAAAAACAACCAAATCAGTTTCCAATCTTTATCTTGACCTTAGAATTCATGGGAACCAGCAAATAGGAAGACTAATCCTTGTTTCCAAAGGATTAAGGAAGAAAAGTCTGCCTTGGGTTTCCAAAACAGGCCCACTACAACACAAATTCCTTTTCCATTCGGATTCTATCTTTGCAACCGTTGGGGAATTTCTGTCCAATCATTAATTCTGGAAATTTTCGTGCATCATTAGGTCAGTTTTAAGTGTCATTCTGAATCCTCTAAGTGTCCATTTACCTCTGTTTTAATTCCTTCGAGTAAGTCAGCCCTAGTTTCTTACATGCCAAATTTCCCACTTAAAATCTTGTTGAGTCATTCGTTCTAGTTAAATTCCAATCTGTTTGGAGTTAGTTTTTTGAGTCATTTAGCTTCCTTGAGTCAGTTCTTTTATCCACTCAAAACGTCCTCCAAGTTAGTCACGTTACGTGGTTCCATTTGACAAGTTGATTGTTCACTCGGAGAAACTCTAATTGCTTCAAGACGAGCTTTCAAAAGCCATGAGAATTGACTTGGTGAGATCATTAGAGAGTCTTAGTGAGTGAAAACACGAGTATGAGTGCATACAAGTGAGGGAGTGTGTGAGGTAAAATTATCCCTTTTCCACTACTAAATTCACAACCATCACTCTACCATGTCTAACGAGGGAGAAGGATGCTCTCCTAAGCTTTCAAATTTAAACTTTTTGCAGATGCAATAAGGGGAGAATTCAAGTAGATTTTGGATGAAACTTTCGAGCCTCTTCATAGACGCCTTAACCGAATGGTGAATAAGGATGTCAAGCGCAGGGGTCCTACACAACTTCATCCCAACGTCCAATCTGCCTCTTTAAAGTCAGCCTATTCAAGGAGGAGGGAGGAGGTTCATTCGACAACAAAGCATGCAAATACATTATCCATAGATGAAAGAGTTAGTCGAGTGTGGGAGACATATCAACAACTCCTCCAAAAAAAACTTGAAAAAGAGTGAGTTGAGTGTGGTGGTGAGAGTACACTTGAGGTAAAAGTTTAGGAAAGTGTCAAAGAAAGAGAGAATGAACATTTAAAGGAGTTGAGTGTGGAAAATTTCATGCACGATTCAGCTATAGTGGAAATACAAGAGAGAAAGCCGACATCTGTTGTACAATCTAAGGATGTGAGGAGAATCACTTATTATACTAACATTCTTAACCTTGCAATGTCCAGTATTTTTTGTTTTGTGCATGTTAAGCAAAGTGCAATCGCTTTGATCTTACAATGTTCCATACCAAAGTCACTTGTGCAATTCGCGAGCTTCCATGGAGTTTGTCTCCTAGGAGTTAGATCAAATTGGTGCTCATTCATGGAATCGGATGATTTCAAAGCTGTTCATGTCTTTAGAGGATCAAACTATGTGCACCCTCAAGACATTACAGCTGACCATGTGCCGCAAGTTTACTTAGGGAGCGAGGTCTTCAATGGTCACTACAACACCCATACTCAACTTGCACCTAGTCCACGTGAAGTTCCAACTTCACCAAATCAGTTTGCATACCTTGCAAGCTCATTCAGGCTTGAGGAGTTCGACTTCATGGGATCTACACCGCATCTGTGACAGCCCCACCTTCCCTAGGGTGAACCAAAGAGGTTAGCGGACTGCCTGCCCAACTCTCGCCAGGACTACTAAGTTGAACACGCACAAGTTAAATTATTCCAAAAGATTTTTCAGTGCTCAATTGTCTCGGAGACCGCAAAAACTAAAAACAAAATTGAAACAAACGAAACAAAACAAACGAAACAAAAAACGAAAACAAGCTGCAGATAAATAGTGACTGCACGTCACAATCCGGCCGGTTTCTGGCCGGATTGGAGGCATTAGCCAACTCAAAAATTTTTCCAATTTCCCTTGCCTATCCAGCCGGATATCCGCCCAAGAACTGGCCGGATACTTGGCCGGATTCAGTGAACAGTTCCCCGCCGGAAATTTCTTCTTTCTTGTTCAAATTTCGCGCGCGTCCGAAACCCAACCAAGTACAAGTAAATTCTAACTAACATTAAAGGGTACACATTCTTAAGTAAAAGTACCATACACACATGAGAAAACACTTTTATATACACATGTTAATGGGTTTACATAACAAAAAATGTGACGCCCCGAAAAAAAAAAAAGAGTTTGAGAACCCGGAAATTTTCTAAATTTCTAGGGTTTATTTTATTTAATCGCCCGCCTTTTCTACATTTTCTTTATTAGAAAAATTCCCCAGATAAAGTTTATGAGCAAAGATAGTTTTAAAATGATTTTTCTAGTATCGGTTAGTTTTTGAGAAATTAAGAGCGTATTTTGAACGTGGGACCCGCTAGTGCGGTAAATGCATTATATTTTTGACAACTTGTTGGAATTTTGTATTAAGTGATATTATTTTACAAAGTGTTAAGATATTTGTATTGGAGAGACAAAAAGATAAGTTTTAAACCTAAAGGTGACAAGTGTCACCATAAGATTAAGTCTTGGACTTTGACTACACTATTCACTACTTTACCAAATAAATCAAAAAATTGCCAAAAATCATCCTTATTTCTAAAGCTTCATAGCCGGCTCTCTCTCAAAGGAAAAGAAAGAAAAGCTCTCAATTTTTTCCTTCTATTTCTTGCTCAATCTTCAAATCCAACCAATAAAACTCCAAATCATTCCATAAAATCTCTTTGCTAAGTGGTCTTGAGGTGTTTTGTGGAGTTGTTTGGAAAGCTAAGGTGACTAGTTGCTCTATCTCTTGTATTGCTAAGGTGAGTTGTGAAGGACCCCTCTCCTTCCTCTAATGATGTTCAATTCATGATTGGTGGTGGTATGAGATGCAATATTATGGATTATTTCTTGATTTGTGGTTGAAGTGATGAAGTTTTATTATTTTTGGGGATTTTTCTGTTTTAATATAAGCAGGGTTGTGTGGCTATCTATGATGATTGGACATGGTATATAATGATTCTAGAAGGCGGAAAAAGTGGACTATTGCAATCAATTTCTGTTTTGGAAGAAATTTCAGAAAATTAGGTTTTGTGAAGGAACATTCTGCCCGAATTTTTAGCTCCTAGTTAAAGGCCGAATTGGCCTTGAATTAAAACATTAAAGTTGTAGGGAATGATATTTTAGAGGTGCCTACAAAATTTCAGGTCAATCGGAGTAGCGTAGAGTGAGAAAAGTCGAAATTACTATTGCTGTTCTGGTTTTACCCGAATGTAAGAATTGCTTCTGTAATTGGTTGTTTTGGTCAGGATTGCTTCCGAATTAGTTGTTGAGGCCTTCTGATGAAATTTAGACCTATTTATTATCTATCAGCTGGTTTTGGAATTTCTGGATTTGGACTTAGGTAGCCTGATTTATGATGTTTCCGCTAGAATACGTTCTGTGAAGCTGTTTTTGTGATTCTGGTGTAGTTTCTTGTGTTTTTGACCTGGTTACACTCGAAACTGGGTTGAGTGACCTTCTGCAATATTGTAGCCCTATCTCTTAGTTTCAAAACGGTGTATCTTGCACCTTCATCCGACAATCGTAGTGCCTTTGGTGCCATTACCGCAAAAGGATGTCAAAAGCTATTTTTCTGGTTTTGAGCTTAACTTTCATTTCCGAACTTTTCCCTAGCTTGACTTGTACTAGTACTACTTGGAGCTTGCTGAATGACTATTGGATGAACTTGTTGTTGTGTGTGTACCTTTGGGACTGGCTGAGGAAATAATGAAGCCATGATGGCTGGAAAAGTAAGCAAATTTAGGGGAAGTGCTGTCCGAACTTTTAAAGGACTTGTTTGCATTGAGTTTGTGATCTAAGACTTGGATTTGAGCAAGGCAAGGATATATGATGGATGGTTTCTGAGCCATGGAGGTGAGTGACCTCAAACTATTTCTGAAGTTATTTATGAACCGGTTCCTGCATTATTTACTTTTGAGCTGTTTCCAAAGTTACTTTTGTACTGTTTTCTTGCATTATTTACCTTTAAACTGTTTCCAAAGTTACTTTTGAATTGTTTTCTTGCATATCATGCGTGCTTGCATGTGAGTGTTCTATATACGTTTTGTTTCTATGACTATGTGGATTGTTGTGACTATGTGGTTATTTGTGAACATTTGATTAAATGTTAATTGTTTTCTACGATTTCTAAAATGATCTTTTGCTAGGTGAGTGTGTACTTTATCGCACTCGACCTAAATAAATATGAGATTTTTGGTGTTTAAATGTCGAAATATTAATTGCGCATGAATGTAAGCCTTTTGGCTGAACTGGGCCCTTGCCTTTGTTACCGATCGACTCGAGCCAGAAGCGGACTCGGTCGGGCGATTTGGTGACCTGGGTGAATTTGGTACACTCGAGTATTACCTTGTAGTCCGGCTACGTCCGGATGGGTGGAGTCCGGCCAATGGTCGGATGGGTGGAGTCCGGTCAACGTCCGGAAAAGGGGATGAACGGACAAAAGGATGAACGAGGGATTCTACTTACAAAAAATGTATTTTCAAACGATTGGAGGAATAAGGGGAAATGTCAGGGGAACGAACGAACAAACGAATAGCTCCATGTGAGCCCGTATCCTTTTAATGAATGTTACTATCGCTTTCCATTGTAAATGTTCCTTGAATTATTGATACTCCATTTTAATGTATTGTAAATGTTGTAATTGTTTCTGGACTTATCATTTGATTTATGACATCATTGAAATGAACTATTGTGAAACCGATTTGATTACTGATTTTAATGGTTACTCGCTGAGCTTCTAGCTCACCCCAAAAATGTTTTATTCCCCTCCACAGGACTCAAAGCGAAGGAAGGACTTGTAGTACTTGTTCACGTGACTGGATGGCATATATCTTGTATAATTTGGATTTGGAATCATTTTATGTATAGTTGAGAATCGTTTCCGCTTCGCTTATGACATGTAATTATTGGAGACTTGGATGTATGTTTGTGGACCATGTGATGTATATTTGAGGTTTATTCTTGTAATTCATTTGAGGACTGTAGTGAACGACTGAGTCCCGGCGAGAGCTGGGCAGGCGACCCGCCGAACCCTTTGGTTCGCCTTAGGGGGAGGTGGGGCCGTCACAAAAGGGAACATTGGAGCGATACATTTAGGGTTTCCAAATTGTCGAGGAGCTATGCCAAAAGAACAAAAGAATTTCTAACTAGCTCAACTCATTCTTCAAAACATCGAACTTCCAAAAGATTGTTCCCTGTAAGGAAAAGAAGGATAACGGAACGGGGTGTGCTAGAAGCTCAATGAGATACCAAAAGTATAAACAGTAGAAATCATGAGGAATCACTTTTAAGGCACATTTATCAAGTAAGAGAAATGAATGAACACCACAAATTAAAGGATACAGGTGGCTCTTAGGAGCCAAATCCCCGTTGCAATACTTGATCCAACCTCATTGACCCTCCGTCAACGTTTAATGAAACACACATGTCCGTAGACCCCGCTTATGCCAAAATCCCGTTCACAAAACATACCCCTTACCGGACCCGAACGCCATACAAGAATAGGAATGGTAATACTCGAGTATACCGGAAATCTAGAGCCTCCAATACCCAAAGATTTCCCAAGAACAGGCACCCATGGATTGGTAATTTTCCTCAACCAAGCCCTTGCTGGCTTGATTCAATTGACTCCCCATGAGATTGAGCTCAGATTTAATAGGAAGGTCGTTGGATACAATTCCAAACGACATCATATCAGGCACAAGTAATAGATTCAAGTATATACAGGAAACATGTCACACAGGCCAGAGAACAGGTGTGATAAAGTATACACTCGTCTCGTACAAAATAAACAGTCGGTAAAGACATTCAAATAGTAATTTGCAAGTACAGATAACCAGTTTAGCAATAATTCAGGGAAGTGGTACACTCACCAGTTCAAGTAAGGATAACTTCAAAAGTTTTCTTCCCAAGTATGGCTTTAATCACCGGCACTTCCTAGAACAATCAAGGGAAAACACTTAATGGAATTCGCAGGTGAGACTCGGTTACGAGTCAAGGGAAAACACTTAATCAAGGGAAAACACTCCAAGACCTAGTATTGGAATTCGCAGGTGAGACTCGATTACGAGTCATATGCCTATCCACATGAACCATCAATGCAAAACAAAGATGTGGCTTTGGAGTGAAAAGATAACAATTAGTCCTAAAAGCATGAATGACCTCAAAGCCCTTCACCTCTACTCAAAACCATACCTACAATGATTTACCATCTCTAAATTTGAAGTGGAAAAATAAGAATAAGAACGATTCTAGGAAAACAGGATTTTCCAGTTTTGCGCAATCCTATATGAAAAATCATATCTCAAACTTCTTAAGTCCAAAATTGATAAAATTTATACCGTTGGAAAATACAAAGAGCTACAACTTTCCAGAAAACACCATTGATGTGTGCACGGACCTCAGCCCACGCAATGACCCAGTCCGAGTTCCATTGGGCCCAGTCACACGTGCACGAGCCAAGCTCTTCAAAGAATCCCTCCAAGGCCTTGTGCGAATTGTCCAGGACCAACATGGAGTCCATAGAGATATTGATGGCTTAGAAGGAGACAATCAAGTTATCTACACCATGATCCAAGCCCATGAAGAGACAAGTGGACCTCCAAGTGAGTTGGACGAATAGGGCCTTAAGCCTTAGTGTTTATTAGAGTTGGATTAGTTTGTTTTAGTAGAGCATGGGCCAGCCCATCTTGACCCCAAGATGGCCAAATTCCCCTTTCCTATTTCCCTTAGGTTTTTAGTA
The DNA here is from genome assembly GCF_003713205.1 of Coffea eugenioides. NCBI lineage: Eukaryota > Viridiplantae > Streptophyta > Magnoliopsida > Gentianales > Rubiaceae > Coffea > Coffea eugenioides. The sequence goes on from NW_020864789.1 coordinate 21,212, forward strand.
ACCCTTAGCCTATAAAAAGGTTTGCTTTATAAGGTTTTAAGATAAACGTTTTATGAATAAAATTTGCTTAGATTTTCGACTTTCTTCCTTGTGAGAATTTCGAGCCTTTACTTGCTCTTGGCAAGGGTGTTGAGCAATCTTGCGTCTTGTCCTTGATTGTTCTACCGACCTATCCACTGGAGTATTCACCTTCCATTGGAGTCGTCGTTCTACCGCCTTCTACCAATTCGTGTCGTCCGTGTTGGTTTTAGGACCCGCAATCCAAGCATTGGACAACCTCGCTAGATCCTTGGTTGTTTATCAAGGTGCAAGGTCTATGGAAATGGAAAAGAACATATTTAGTCTGAGTGGAGAATAATCCAGACCAATACGTTAAAGGACGAAACCATTGCAAAAATATTTGGAGATTTGGGTTTAATGGTTGATTAAAAAATGGTGATTGAAATTCCATTAGAATATGATATTGATGGCAAAGACACCAAAAATACCATAGCAGTGGTTTTGGAAAATCATCATGTCTTGCAATGAAGATTTGACAGAAAGGATATTCAGGATTTGTACCAAAGGGACTTAAAATTGAAAGCATAATCCCATATTGCTTAACAATATTATGATTGAAACCTGTCCGCACTTATTTTTCCTTGTTGTGTGAGTCGTTGGCTCAAATCTGTCCACCTTTGGTGTTGTTTGTTCTGGTTGTTGAGTCGTGACCAATCTATCCGTTTGTGTCTGCATTCATCAAAAAAAAAAAAAGGCAAATCAGCCAAGGTTATTGTTGCACCCTTGATTGCCCAAATTCTGTCCGCAAGTGCCTTTGGTATTGTGTCGTTTGTTGTCGTCAAATCTGTCCGTAGTAATTACTCATTACCTTGTCCAAAATCTGTCCAAGTTGATAGTCCAAGCCGAAGCAACAAGAAAACAAGTAGGCGACGGCTAGGTTTTCCTTGGCGGCTAGGGTTTTGCTTTGACGGCTAGGATTTTGTTTTCCAAATCTATCCAAATCGATTCATGAGTCATCCAAGTTGTTTCTTAATTTTCTAATCTGATTTTTGGGTTGAAACTTGTTGTTGTTGTGAAATCTTGAAGAGAACCTACAAGATTTTAGGGTTTCTTGAAGTTCTTGGTTACTACCTAAAGTTCTTGAAATTCTTGAAAGTATCTTGCTAGTTCTTGAAGGATTTGGGTTGTGCGTTATTGCGAGTTGAGGGGCTGACCTTATTGCTGGAATTTTACTACTTCAGCCGAGTATTTGTGTTGTTCTTTAAGTAAAAAAAAAACAGAAACGAAAAGAAAAGAAAGAAAGCCATTCGGGTGGCAAGAGAGAAAAAAAAACAAAACCAAGCGAGGGAGTTGAAATTTATTGCCAAATCAGTCTCTTACATCGTGCTTGTACCCCAAACAGAAAATTCGAACAAAAAAAAAGGAAAGAAACTCAAAAATTTTGGCCCATCTCTTCTTGAAATTCTTGATCACTTTGAGCCTTGATCACTTGTACTACCCTTCGTGGTTCTTGGGGTTCTTGATCACCTTGAGCCTTGAACACTTGTACCTCCCGTTGAATAAACATCTTTCGGTACTCTCTAGCATCGGTGAAGGGCTTCCTTGGTTTGGGAGTAAATTTCTTGGGCAATCCTTGAGCAGCCCGTTGGGGGGAAGCTTGAGTGAGGTTGCTCACATCTTCTTGAGATGCCATTGACACAAACCAAAGGCCAAAACTGTTGTGTGTTGCGCAAGGAAGGAGGGAGCCGAATCTGAATTGTGTTGGTGTGAGAGGGTGTCGGCTACCTTGGGGGACTTTATAGAATCCCAACCGACATTGGTGAAGTGTTTTGGAAGGAGAAGATCTGGAATTTTTCGGTTGGAAGAGGTAGATATCAAATCTGATTTGCAAGTCTACTAGGAGAGGAATTTGGAAGTTTCCACAAGTTGTTCAAGAAAGGCTTTCTAAAGAGTTTCCAAAACTAACTTGTTTTCCAAATCACTTTAGGAAACTAAGCAAAACACATGGATACCTTCTTTGTTTTCAATTGGGCACTCTCCTATATTTTAGGACACTCTCCTATGTGACAGCCCCACCTTCCCCTAAGGCGTACCAAAGGGGTTAGCGAATTGCCTGCCCAACTCTCGCCAGAACTACTAAAACGGTTATACACAAACTAAAATGTTTCGAAATATATTAGTGTGCTTAAACGATTCAACAACCACGAAACAGAAAAATGAAAAATGAAAACAAAAGATGAATAGTAACTGCCACGTCACAATCGGGCCGATTTCTAGCCGGATTGGAGGCAGTAGCCAACTCAAAATTTTCCAATTTCCCCTGCCTATCCGGCTGGATATCCTGCCAAGAACTGGCCAGATACTTGGCCGGATTCAGTGAACAGTCCCCGCCTGGAAATTTTCTTTTTTTCTTGTTCAAATTTCGCGCGCGTCCGAAACCCAACCAAGTATAAGTAAATTCTAACTAACATTAAAGAGTACACATTCTCAAGTAAAAGTACCATATACACATGAGAAAACACTTTTATATATACATGTTAATGGGTTTACATAACAAAAGGGAACATTGGATCAATACATTTAGGGTTTCCAATTTTCGAGGAGCTATACAAAAGAACAAAAGAATTTCAACTAGCTCAACTCGCTTCCAAAAATCATGGTTTCCAAAAGTTGATCTTGTAAGGAAAACAAAATTAACGAGGGGTGAGCTTTCGCTCAATGAGGTACCAACAGGTTATATAGTCACGAATCACAGAAGTACACTTGAACAATCACATAAGCCTTATTTAAATACCAAGGAACATCACATTTAAAGGATACGGATGGCACTCAAGTGCCACTTTCCCATCTTTGCATTACTTGATCTCAACTTGTTGACACTCCCCCAACATTCGAAGAAACGAACATGACCGTAGACTTCACTTTGCACCAATTACCTTCCACCATACATTCCCCTTACCGGGCCCGAACACCTCACAGAATCAGAAAGGGTAATGCTCGAGTATACCACAAAGTCGAGGAGATAACTCTCCACTCGACAAACCGTAAAACCCATGGTACGTTACCTAATCGACCAAACCCATGCCGGCTCGACTCGATTAACGACCAATGCAGTTTGAGCTCAAATATCACAGTAAAGTCGTTGGATGCATGCCCCAAACGACATCAAACCATGCACAAGTAACAAATCACAGTTATACAGTAAACAGTTGCACAAATAAGAGAACGGGAGTGATAAAGTACACTCTCGTCTCGAACGGAATTCACAGTCATTCAGTCCAAAGATTCAAGTACAACAACCATGTAAGCATCAAATCATACAATGGTACACTCACCAGTTCAAATAAAGCAAGTTCTCAAATTTTCATCCGACGTATGCCTCGAATCACCGGCACGTCCTATAAACAAGTAAGAAATAACAATTGAGACCCGAACACGAGTCGCATACCTATTCAAGGAACTATTAAAGCAAGACCAAAAATAACAAGAAAGGGAAAGTAAGGAACATTTGGTGCTAAAAGCATAAACAACCCCAAAACATTCCATTTCTACCTCATTTCAATTCAAACTCAAAGGAACTCAATATCCTCAAACTTTGGACAGCATTTTCCCAAAATTTCATACTTTTCCATCCTACAAACAACCATTTAAATTCATCCAAAACAACCACAATCACACATACAAATCATAGGCTATTCAACACACCTCATTAGGGTTACAATACCCCTCAATCTTAGCCAATTAGAAGCTCAACAACCAACCATAGTAAAGCCCTAATTAGAAGCCCTAAAACTGAAATTTTTCGCAAATAACCACAATTAACACCAAAAGGCTCCGTTTTACACAATATAAAGTTATCATTCTATGGCCAACCATAATCATTATATGAAAACAGAAAAATTCCCAAAAAAAATCAGAAATTTATCTAACTCCACTTTAATCCATGAAATCTTTCATAAAACAACCTATTTAGCCACCATAAGTCACTAATTTACCATTATTAGGAACAAAGAATGAGTTTCCAAGCAAAATACCTTGACACCTCAAGAAAGGTAGTAACTTAGGGTTTCCTCCTCCAAAATAACTCCACCAATACCTTTAAGCTTCCTTAGCAAGTCATTTTTGTGGACAAATTCAAGATTTTATCGGTTGGATTTCAAGATATAAGCAAGAAATGGAAGACAAAAGTTGAAGTTTCCTCTCTTTTCTCTCCTTAAGAAGTTCCGCCAAGAGGGTTGGAAATGAAGATGATTTTTGGGTCAAAATTGAAGTTTTAGTAAAGGTAAGAAAGGTAGTCAAAGTCCAACTTTGAATAGGAAAGTGACACGTGGCACCCTTTATGCTTAAAGCTATCTTCTTGTCTCCCCAGGGTTAATTCATCTAGGTAACCTCTAATTATCTCCTAACACCTAGTAATTTAATCCCTTTACGCAATACTTAACCTAATCGTCGAAATTTTTCGCACTTAACGCACTAGCGGGTCCCACATCCAATATACACTTCTAAAATCTCATGAACTAACTTATACTAGAAGAATGTTCTAAAAACTATATTCACTCATAAAAATATCTAGAAAATTAATATAGTAAAAGAAAATAAAAAAACGTGCAAAGAAATAAAATAATGCTTAGAAATTAAGAAAAATTTTCGGGTTCTCACACTCTCTCCCCCTTAAAGAATTTCGTCCTCGAAATTTCTCACCTTGATTCACAAATAACTCAGGGTATTTCTTTTGCATCTCTTCTTCCACCTCCCGGGTTGCCTCTTCACCCCGTGGTTACTCCACAAGATCTTTACTAATGGAATTTGCTTGTTTCTCAGCTCCTTAACCTTTCAGTCGAGTAACTGCATAGGTTTCTCCTCATAGATGAGTGACTCATCTATCTCAATCTCCTCTGGTTGTAAAATGTGAGTTGGATCGGGATAATACTTTTTAAGCATCGAGACATGGAAGACATCATGAATTTGGGATAAACTTGGCGGGCAACTCGAGTCGGTACGCCACTTTCCCAACTGGTTGGAGAATCGTATAAGGTCCTACGAACCGAGGTTGAAGTTTCTTTCCTTTACCTGCAGTGACACTTGGTAGTGACATGATCTTAAGGAAAACGTGGTCTCCAACTTCGAACTGCAAATCTTTCCTTCGGTTGTCAGCATAACTCTTTTGTCGGCTTTGAGCTGTTTGGAGTCTTTGACGGATCAACTTAACCTTTTCTTGTGCATCCTCCATCCATGGAACGACTGTTGGGTCCAAGACCTTCTTTTCCCCTACTTCATCCCAATATATAGGTGAACGACACTTCCGTCTATAGAGAGCCTCATACAGTACCATTTGAATGGATGAATGGTAACTGTTATTGTAGGCAAATTCTACTAGAGTCATATGTTGGCCCCAACTACCCCCAAAGTCCAAAATGCAAGTCCTTAACATATCCTCAAGGGTTTGAATTGTCCGCTCTGATTGTCCATCCGTCTGAGAGTGATAAGTGGTACTAAGGTCTCTTGAAACTTTTGCCAAAACCTCGACACAAAACGAAGATCTCGGTCTGAAACTATACTCACTGGGATCCCATGTAACCTCACAACTTCATCCATGTACAACTGAGCCAACTTCCCCATGGAATCCTTCATATTCACAGGTAAGAAATGGGCCGATTTGGTTAACCGATCAACGATCACCCGAACGGCATCATGTCCTTTCTGAGTCCTTGGTAATCCGGAGCCAAAATCAATCGTAATATTTTCCCACTTCCATTCAGGTATCTTAAGAGGTTGCAGTAGTCCAGAAGGTTTTTGGTGTTCAGCCTTAACCTGCTGGCAGACTAGACAGGTTTGTACATATTGAACAATCTCCCTCTTCATTTTATCCCACCAGTACAACCGTCGTAGGTCCTGATACATCTTATAACTACCCGGATAGATGGTGTATTTTGATCGATGGGCTTCCTCCAGAATCTCTCTTTTCAAACTCTCATCCCTAGGCACCACTATTCGATTCTTAAATCTCAAAACTCCCTCAAAACTCAGGTTAAAATCAGGAATTTCCCCTTTCTCCACCTTTCTTACCCATTTCTGAACCATTGGATCCTCAGTTTGGGCTTCTTTGATTCGACCCAATAGTGTGGATGTCACACGGATATTTCCAAAGGTTATCTTCTTACATTCCAACCTAGGATTCCACTCACCAACGGCTCCTAACATTTCCCACTCCTTGACCATTAACCCAGATATTTGAGCCTTTCGACTTAGGGCATCAGCTACTACGTTAGCCTTACCCGGATGGTAGTTGATTGTGCAGTCATAGTCTTTTAAGAATTCCATCCATCAACGTTGCCTCATATTCAATAAGTCTCTTATGGTCGGAATAGACTTCAAAGGTTACTCCATACAGGTAGTGTCTCCACTTTTTCAGAGCAAAGACAACTGCAGCTAGCTCCAAGTCATGGGTGGGATAGTTTTGCTCGTGGGTTTTCAATTTTCTAGAGGTAAATGCTATCACATTCTTATTTTGCATCAATACACACCCCAAGCCTTCCCTCGAAGCATTAGTATAAACAGTGAAACTGTCCTTCCCATTAGGCAAGGCCAGAATAGGGGCCATGGTTAATCTTCGCTTCAATTCTTGAAAACTATCCTTACACCGGGCATCCCACAGAAACCGACCACCTTTCTTTGTCAAATCGGTTAAAGGACTGGCAAGTTTCAAAAAATCCTTAATAAACCGACGGTAATAACCTACCAACCCTAAGAAGCTTCGAATCTCGGTGGGACTTTTAGGCCTCTTCCACTCAGTCACTGCCTCCACCTTCGCCGGGTCTACAACAATTCCCTCTTTCGAAATCACATGCCCCAAGAAAGAAACATTCTCCTGCCAAAATTCACACTTGCTAAATTTGGCATATAACTGATAATCTCTCAAGGTTTGTAAGACCAACTCCAGGTGTTGCATATGCTCCTCTCGGGTTTTTGAGTAGACCAAAATGTCATCGATAAACACAACGACAAATCGGTCTAGATAGGGTTTGAAAACCCGATGTATTAAGTAAATAAAGGCGGCAGGGGCATTGGTTAGTCCAAAGGGCATAACAGCAAATTCGAAATGCCCATACCTAGAATTGAAGGCAGTTTTAGGCACATCTTCCTTCCGGATCAACAATTGGTAGTATCCCTGTCAAAGGTCTTGTGATGGCCCCACCTCACCCTAAGGCCAACCAAAGGGTTCGGCAGACCGCCTGCCCAGATCTCACCAGGACTACGGAGTCGAATCATACAAACCCGATATAGCGCACGAACGAATCCCCAAGAGAACAATCAATCGAAAACTACTAAGTTGAGAAACATGAGTTCTATACCATAAGGTACCATGGTACTTTGATTAAACGCCTCAATGGAAACGAAAATGAAGACGAAAATGCAAATGGAAAATGGACACATCACAATCCGGCCAAGATACGGCCGGATTTGGTGAACAGTTCCCGCCAGAATTTTCTTTCCTTGTTCAAATGTCACGCTCCTCCGATCGTCCGATGGTTACAAGTAGCATCTCAACAAACGCAAAGGTACCATCTCAAATGAATACACTTAATGTACATGATAAAACACTTATATACATACATTGAAAACTTTACAATTAAAAGCGTGATACTTAATTAAAAGACAATTAGGGTTTTGATTACACAAGAGCTAACAAAAGAACGTTTACACTAGCTCAACCCTTTTCTCAAAATCACGGTTCAAAGTGTGGTTCCCTATAAGGAAAACAATGATAACGGGAAGGGGGTGAGCTTACGCTCAATGAGATACCAAAATAATAGCAATTAAGAATCATGGAACTTCATATTCAATTAGTCACATATGCAAATCAAATAAAGAAATGAACAAACACCATAGATAGAAAGGATACGGATGGCTCTCAGGAGCCCAAAATTTTCGGTTGCAGTACTTGATCCAAACCCGTTAACTCTCCGTCAACGTATGAAGAACAACCATGTCTGTAGACCCCCACTTTACACCAAATTCCGTCCACCAAACTTACGCCTTACCGGGCCCGAACACCTCAACAGAAACAAAAGCGGTAATACTCGAGTATACCGGAATCAAAAGTCTCAATACCCAAAGATTCCTAGAAACAGGCTACCGTGGTTCATTATCTAATCAACCAGGCCCTTGCCAGCCCGACTCGAGTAACTAGCCACAGGTGTTGAGCTCAGAGGTCACAGAAAGGTCGTTGGATACTAGCCTCCAAACGACGTTTGAACAGACTCAGATACATATAACAGATTACACACAGTAAATAGGCATACAGACAGACAAGAGAACGAGTGTGATAAAGTACACCCTCATCTCAAACAGAATAAACAGCTAGTACAGTTATTCAAATCACAGATTGCAGGTGCAGAAACCAAGTTAAGCAACAAATGAGGGGAGTGGTACACTCACCAGTTCAAGTAAAACAAATTCAAACGTTTCCCCCCGAAGTACTTCCTGGATCACCAGCACGTCCTAAAATGATCAAAGTAAAACAATTATGGTTCCTATGGGAACGACATTCACAAATGAAACTTAGCTATGAGTCGTATGCCTAACCAAACGAACTACGAATGCAAGGGTACAAAAGCGTGATTTTGGAACAAAAATGTAACGAAAGGACCTAGGGTTTGAACGACCCAAAAGCCCTTCATTTCTACCAAAAAGGCAACTCAAACTTAAAGGGACCAACAGCCTAGAAAATTGGACAGCATCTCCCCTAAATTTGCTTACTTTTCCATCCTACAATCAACACCAACTCATCTCAAATCAACCACAATTCTACATACAAATCATAAACACACCTTTAGGCATAACAACCACAACTGAAACTACACTTATCGGATTGAAACGAATTTTATAGCGTTTCGAAGCTCAGACATATACTTACATTTCTTATGAAGACGTACAAAGCCAAATCATGCATTTTCATGGTCAAAAATGGAAAGCCCCACAAAAACAGAAAACTGTCCGCGAAACAGGGCTTATGGGCAGTCAAGGGTATTTTGGTCATTTGCTACAGGCTCGGATTGAGCTAAAATTTTGTAGGCAGATAGTTTAGTTAACACCATTTGCTACAAATTTCATGTTTTAATCTAAGCCTGATTCAGCTTCTAACACCACAAATAAAGCCGGTCAGAACAGGGCAGATTGGAACCCTAAAACTGAAATTTCCGCACAAAACTGAAATTTTCCGCAACCAACTACAACTAACATATAAAAGCTTCATTTTACACCATATCAAGCCATCATTCATGGCCAACCACTAATGATCATAAAAAATCAGAAAATCACCAATAAAATCTGAAATTTAACTAACACTACCTCAAACCATAAAATCTTCCATAAAATAGCATATTTAGCCACTACAAACCACTAATTTACCATTATTAGGAACAAAAGTGAGTTTCCAAAGCAAAATACCTTAACACCTCAAGAAAGATAGTAGTTTAGGGGTTTCTCCTCCAAATCAACTCCACCAATTCCTTGAAACTCCCTTAGCAAGTCACTTTGGTGGACAAATTCAAGATTTAATCGGTTGGATTTCAAGATTTAAGCAAGAAATGGATGAAATAAGTTGAAGGTTCCTCTCTCTTTTCTCTCTAAGAAGTTTGGTCAAGAGGAGCAAGAATGAAGATAATTTTGGGTCAAATTAGATATTTGGTAAAGTTAGGGAATAGTGGTCAAAGTCAAGTTTGAATTAAAAAGTGACATATGGCACCTTGTAGGATTAAAGTTACCCTTTTATCTCTCCAAGATTAAACCATCTAGATAACCACTAATTATCTCCTAACACCTAGTAATTTAATCCCTTTGTGCAAAACTTAACCTAATTGGCCGAATTTCTGTCACTTAACGCACTAGCGGGTCCCACGTCCAATATACACTCCAAACTTAACATGAAATAACTTATATCAGGAAAATGATTTAAAAACTCTATTCACTTATAAAATCTCTAGAAAAATCGATATCATAGGGTATAGTGAAGAAAATGCATGAGAGAAAATAAAATAAAAGAATATAAAATAAGGGAAATTTACGGGTCCTCACAGGTCTAGCTTTGAAAATACCACTACACCTTGCAACTGATCAAACAATTCATCGATATGGGGCAGTGGATACTTATTCTTAATGCTCATATTATTTAACCCCCGATAGTCTATACACAACCTCAGGGTCCCATCTTTCTTCTTGACAAAGAGAACGGGTGCCCCCCAAGGAGATCCACTCTCACGGATAAACCCTCGCTCCAACAGATCTTGCAACTGCAACCTCAACTCCTTGAGTTCAGCAGGTGCCATTCGATATGGGGTTTTAGAGATAGGTGACGTCCCCGGCAATAGGTTAATCTCAAATTCTATCTCTCGCTCCGGAGGTAGATTTACTAATTCGTCAGGAAACACATCCGGATATACACCCACTACAGGTACATCTTCTATATTCAATTTATTGGTGGGAGTGTTAATAAGGAAAGCTCGGAACCCTTGTGCCCCTTTACTCAATAGTTTCCTAGCTCGAATATCCGAAATCAATGCGGATGAGGCTAGACTACCCCTCACATCTAGCCGTAAAGTCGCCTCCCCCGGTATACGAAATTCCACTACTTTTCTCTTACAGTCAATGATACGAAATATGGGCCGCTTACGGGCCATGTTTTGGGCTGCAAGAGATTGAATCTTTTAGTAATAGTTAGTAGTTTATTTTCTAGATTTCTATTTTATTTGCTAGGAATAAATTCGGTCCAAGACCTCATGTTGAGTTGGATCCGATTTATAGAGTCTAGACTCACTATAACTTAAGTTGGTTAATTAGCTTTTATTGGGTTATGTTGGGCCAGCTTAAAGCCTTCATTGGATCGATTATAAGCTGACCATTAGATAGTGGATTTGAGTAGTGGAATCGGGCCAAAGGCCTAGCCTAGCCGAGTTAGGGTTTTCAAGTCACTTTAGGTTTTCAAGTTGTAAGGCTATATATAGCCTAGGTTTTCATTCATTAAAAGGACAATTCAGATTTTATAAAATATATGTGAGTTATTTCACTCTCTCTTGCCTCAAGAGAATTTCCTTTGAATACTTGAGAATCAATCTCAAGCTGTTCATTGAACTTATCAATCAAGTAGTCTCCTTGATTGTGGCGTTCTACTATCTATACTTTTGGTTCACTAAATTTGCTAGTCTTGGGTTAAGGAATCTCCTTAGTTCGTGGCTTGTGATTCTAGAAGGGTCAAAGTTCCGCAAATCATCCCAACTTGGTGTTCGTCTAGATCCGTCGCACATCAGTTGGTATCCAGAGCTAGTCGACGACATCAAGTATATCCCGTTGAGTTTGTTCGTAAGCTTTCTAGTAAATTTTATCTTGCAAAAACTGGTTGAGTCTCTCTTTGTGTCAAGTCCGATTATTTTTACAAAAAAAAAAAATTCTGTCCGCCTTTGTTTGTTCTTGTTGCGTAGCTCTTTGTTTTCTTTTGCTTCGCGTCCACTTCGTGCATTACTTGTTGTGTGATTCTGTCTTGAAGCCTGCCTTCAAGTGTAACCGAGTTGTGTGCCTTGCATATTCTGTTTGGATAAAAAAAAAATTGCGACGGCTAGGGTTTTCACTTGCAACTAGGGTTTCCTTGGGCGCAAGTTTCTTGCCAAATCTGTCCAAACTTTAGTTTATTCCACCAAGTTGTTTTCATTAATTTCCTAAACTGATTTTTGTGGTTAAACTTGTTTGGGGTTAGAAATCTTGAAGAGGGACTACCATAATCTAGGGTTTCTTGAGTTTCTTGAAACTAATCTTGAAGTCTTGAAACTTTGATACATGTCTTGATAATTATTGGAGGATTGAAGGAGAACATTGGATTGGCATTAAATTCTGGAATTTTACCCAAGAACAGCCGAGTAATTGTGTGTTCTTAGAGTCAAAAAAAAAAAAAAGGGCATTCGGGTAACAAACCACAAAGGAGGAAGCCGCACTTTTATTTGCCAATTCTGTCTTGTTGCAATTGTTCCAACAAACCAGAAAATTACATCAAGAAAAGCATACTCAAAAGTTTTGACCAACCTCCTCTTGAAAATCTTGCACACCTTGAGTCTTGATCACTTGTATCACCCGTTGAGATTCTTGAGGATCTTGACCATCTTGTTTCTTGAAGATTTGCACCTCCCTACGTATAAACAGTTTCTTGTACGCCCTTGTATCCATACGGGGTTTTCTTGGCTTAGGAGTAAACCTCTTGGGAGTTTCTTGAGCAGGCCGCTTGGGGTATTCTTGGGTGACGTTGCTTGTGTCATCTTGTGAAGCCATTGTTTAGCACCAAGCGTCAATACTGTCCTTGTGTGGAGCAAAGAGGGGAGGGCCGAATTGTTGTTCTTGAGGGAGAGTAAGGGACAAAAATTTTTTGGGGCAAGGGTCGGATTTAAGAAGAGGTAATTCTGGAAAATTTCTGGGTTAGGAAGCTACCAAATCTGGACCAAAAAAATTTAGGAAGTTCCAGCCGACTTTGAGGGGATTTAAGAAGAGGTAATTCTGGAAAATTTCTGGGTTAGGAAGCGACCAAATCTGGACCAAAAAAAAATTAGGAAGTTCCAGCCGACTTTGAGGGGATTTAAGAAGAGGTAATTCTGGAAAATTTTTGGGTTAGGAAGCTACCAAATCTGGAAAACTTTTTAGGAAATTCCAGCCGACTTTGAGGGGAATTTAAGAAGAAGGAATTCTGGAAAATTTTTGGGAAATAGGAAGTTACCAAATCTGGGAAAAATTTTAAGGAGGTCCTATCCGACTTTAGGAAATTCCCAAAGAGGTTCTACACCTAACTTGGTTCCAAAAAAATCAATTAGGACATTAAGTAAACACTTGGGAAACTCCATCATTGTACTTGGACAGTTCTTTTTTTTTTCCATCAATTTTTCCTCGTTCCATTCCTTGTCGATTTCATTACTTGAGCTTTCCGTTTCTACTCTTGCTTCTTGTTTCTTTGGTACAATTGGATGCTGTTTGATCAAAGTTTGATTGAATTTCTTTGAGAAAATTTCTGATTTCTTCAAATGAAACAATCAAGTAGGCTTGAGGAGTGAATTGGTGAGATCATTAGAGTGTTTTAAACACTTGAGCAAAACACGAGAGTGAGCGAAACACGTAAGGGAGCGAGTGAGGACTGTTCTACTAATTTTTGTTGAGTTTTGCAGGTAATAAAAGTATGAGACAAACGAATGCTCAACTGGAGCTCCACCATCTTGTGCCTAAAGGAGTAAATACTGTGGCATTGCGTGAGATAACTGCGCAATTGGAAATCATCAAAGCTCAAAAAAATGATTGGTTTTATACACGTTGCCATATCAAGGATAAAGTTTGCAGCTTAGCCATTGATAAGGGTTGTGAAGTTAATCTCGCAAGTACTGTCTTGGTTGAGAAATTGAATCTTCCAACCATTGATCATCTTCGCCCTTACAAGTTGCAAAGTGATAGTGGTGATATTTGGATTACTAAGCACACACTTGTTCCTTTTCGTATTGGTCAATACGTGGATGAGGTGTTGTGTGATGTGGTTCCCATTCAAGTGACGCATGTGCTGTTGGGACAATGGTGGATGTTTAATCGAGAAGTCAAATATGATGGATATACTAATAAGTATTCCTTCACATTTAATGGCCGTCGTACCAGGCTTGTGTCGCTTAACTCTAAGCAACTTTGTATTGATCTAGCATACATGAAGAGTGAGCATGAGCGTTATAGTATGAAGAAAGAGCTGGAGGAGAGAATTGTGACTGAAGAGGTAAAATTCGAGGGAGTTGAAAAGGAGAAAGAGGTTGAGAATAATGAGGGGAAAAAGTCAGCTACTGAGCATGAAAAAGAGATTAAAAATTCTAAGAGTAAGCTGATTGTGAGAAAGGATGTGAGATCATATGTTTTTTCTAACGATCTTGACTCTACTTTGTTTAGTGTTTCTACTTTTATGCAGGTTAAGCAAGGAAAAATTGAGTTGATCTTGGCATGTTCTATGCCTAAATCCATTGGTGAATATCAAACTTTTCATGGAGTTTGCACCTTAAGTGTTGTCTCTCTTTGTCATCCACTGATGTTCAACGTCAACCATGAGCCTGATTTGCTTGTTGGGAGGAATAATGAAGTTTCAAAGGGAGTTTCTACACTTGAAACTTGTTATAAATTTCCTTCTTATTTTGTTGGTGACAATCCTTTCCTCATTGGTCCAAATTCTGATTCCTTACAACCTGGTTTTATTCTTCAATTTGAGCATTCAAAAGCTACCTATCTCGATCTTGTTCCATTTGTGCAAGATAGGCCATACCCACAACAACTTGCAATGAATTTTATAACTTTGCACAATCATGTCCGAGACTTTTCTAACCTGATTGAGCATCACTATGAAGATCCTTATCTTGTGAATGTGAATGGTAAGCTGTCAAGTGATTTTATACCTACAAATTCTAATCGTGTGATTTATTGTGTAGGTCCAAATTCGACCATTCATGACACAATGCTGATTAGAGAGCTTTGGAGTGGTTGGAGTAAAGCCTTGAGTTTCCCATGGCGGATTGTGAGCATTTTCAAGCTAACCAAGAGACATGTGCAGCGAATTACAATAATCACGACGTATGCAAGTATCATCCATTCTAAGAGAGCCAATATGTGGAGATTTGAAGTTTCATACTGCCAACTCTTGTAGTACCATTCATTTCCAAACACGATTTGAGGACAAATCTTTTTTTAAGAGGAGGGGAATGATACGAAATATGGGCCGCTTATGGGCCATGTTTTGGGCTGCAAGAGATTGAATCTTTTAGTAATAGTTAGTAGTTTATTTTCTAGATTTCTATTTTATTTGCTAGGAATAAATTCGGTCCAAGACCTCATGTTGAGTTGGATCCGATTTATAGAGTCTAGACTCACTATAACTTAAGTTGGTTAATTAGCTTTTATTGGGTTATGTTGGGCCAGCTTAAAGTGTGACGCCCCCACTTCTCCCTAAGGCGAACCAAAGGGTATCCGCGGGACGCCTGCCCAGCTCTCGCCAGGACTCAAGCAATTTCCGTCCACGCTTAATACAACACTAGACGTTACGATTAAATACCATAAATACAATCAGTGCGTAAGCTTTCAAGCTTATCAATATTCAACATCTGCCCAATCATTACATCGAAATCTCGAAATACATCAATATTCAAAATATACATCAATCACAAGTCTAGCCCCAAAGTGTAACGGAAACCCTAAAACAAGAGTACGCCAAGAGGGGTTTCTCCAACATTTCTCCAAGTCCAATCCTGTTAAGGAAAACAAATCTATAGGGTGAGCAAAACGCTCGTGAGGCCAAGAACACACATGCAAGCACTTTGTTCAAATAGCAATCCCAAATTCATTAAATAAAACAGGATACTTCATTAATCAATCATTCGAGCAGGAAAAGTAAATCAGAAACAATTCAAGGATATAGTAGCTCTCAGGAGCTAAGTTCCACTCGCTCTGTCGATGTCATTCGTATACTTTCCCGCATTGACCCTCCTGTCAACCGGGTCGGTATTTCCATTTCCGTAGATCACCACTTTCTTTCCTCCGTCCACCGTACACCCCAAGGGCCCACAATGACCAATATTGGGCGATACTCAACGAGTATGCCAAGCAAGACCTCTTATTAGGTCGAGCTTATTTGTATCTCATGGCTCGTCCAAATCCCCGACCAAGCCCATTGCTGGCTCAAGTCTAAGGACGGCCGATGAGTTTGGGCGTCCCCCATTCATTTGAAGGTCGAGGAGGTTCACTCCAACGACACAAGCATTCATGACATAACATTGCATTTCATTCATTCATTCAATACATTTCATTCATTCATTTGAAATTAGAACGAGTGCGATAAAGTACGCACCCGCCCTTATTTTTAAAACTTTCAACAAATACCACAAATAAGCAAGTATCAAATTCATACACTTGACACTCACCGAGCAATTCAATAAGAATTATTTTCTGGGAGTTCAAGTGTCCACGGTGAGATCCTCTTGAAGGTCTCCTTGTGCGCCTGGCAATTAACAGTGGATAATCACACAATTAACCCACTTATCAAGAAGATTGTACACTAGTACAATCTAAGGATTATTTCGCAAAAAGGAACCTCAATTACACGTAAATCGAGGTTCAACTTGCCTTTTATTATGTACAATATTATTTGAGTTTTTATCATGAAAATCGTAAGCAAAACGTTTTAAGAATATCAAAAGAATAAAGAGTTCTTGAAAAACTCTATTTCTTTGAAATTGAAAAATTTTTCAGTTTTATGATGAATCTTTGAAAAATCGTAACTCACTCGGTACAAGTCGAAAATTGGAAAACTTTATACCGTTGGAAACCTCTTAGAAAGTACTATAAGTTCCTAGAAGATGCTTTTCCATGAATCGAAGTGGAAAGTGTTCAAAATGGGCTTGAAGGTGCAGACTTGGTTTCAAGGCAGCATTAAGTTGGATTTCGGCCAACTTTGAAAATTCGGCACGATTCACACGTTGCAAACCGGCCTCTGAAATTTGCAGCTCAATTAGTGTTGCAAGTGAGTTGTATAACAAAACAAGCGGATCAAGAATCGGAGTTTCGAGCACCGAGATACGGTAGCTCAAAGTTGAGCAAATTCAAGACTGGATGAGAATTTTCCAGATTTGAACCTCCAACATGAGGAATTTAATTGGGTATCGAAACGAACTTGGATTGGCACCAAAATTGGCAGTATTTCAATACTATATGGAAAGTATCTCTCTATCAAATTTCGAGGAAAAATACCTTCGGAAAGGTAGTTAATTAGCCCACCAAAGTTCAAGAAAAATCCTAAGGCAATCTGCCTTTGACTTGCATTTCCCAATTTCCAATCGTCTAACCAAGAAAGTTATCCAACCATGGTTCATTTGTGAAATAAGGGTCTAAGATACACCCATAATATCTTTGGTAAGTGTTTAATATCAAAAACATCAACTAACAAGTTCACTCCAAGATTTGGTTCCAAACCAGTCCAAACATTAGGGTTTTCCAAAACAGAGCAGTCCACTTGTTTCAGTCACAAATCAGTCAATATAGCTCGAAATCGAGCATGGCTTACGCCGTTGGAAAATACATTCATAGGACTAAAATATCACAGAAGAAATCATTTCCAAATTCGGCACCCAACTGGTTCAAATTCGGGCATCAAGTTGCTGCCTGACCACTTCATTCCAGACGAACAGAGCAACAGGACAGCGAACTTAAAACATTTGGTTCGGCTTGCTCACAAAGAATCAGAACGTGCATTATATACCAAATTAAATCTGGGAATGTCTAGTTTCAAACGCCACCGACGGCACATGATTTCGACATCCGAGGACAGAATTATAGCCAAAATACTACCGCTGGTCAGGGCATACGCGAATCAGTTTTCCAGATTTGCTGGTTTCTAAAAAAAATTCATTTGCCCATTCAAACCCCATTATTTTTGGATGAAATTTTCCACACCTCTAATACATCATATAAGCATCCAGTACAAGCCATTAGTTCATTAAAAACTAGCCTTAAAATGGCCGAATAAAACAGGGGTAGAATCGGAAGTTTTCGCTTCTTGCACCCAATGAAGTTCCTACTAATTACCCACCACTAATGCATCATTATAATCACTAAACCAACAATATAATCACCATTAATTATCACATCAGCAACAACAACCCAAGTGTGGGAATTCCAAGAGCCCACAATCACATTTTTACACCATAAACAAGTAACTAAGTGCATGCATGAGCTTAATCTTGCCATATAATCTCCATAAGATAAGAATCCAAGGGTTGATCATTACCTACTCCTTTGGTTTGCAAGGTCAGAATTTTCGGCCCTCTTGAAGCTCCAAGAAACCGTGAAAGCTCCCCTCCTCCTTAGCTAGATATAATCTCCAAGAGGTTTGCTAAGTGGTCTCCAAGTTGGGTGTGATTTGGAGGTGATTTGGGTGAGATTAGTGTGCAGAAATTTTAGAACAAGGAGTTAGAGAGAGGGAGTGTTTTGGCCGGCCATGAGGAGAGGGAAGAGAGAGTGTGTTTGATCTAAGTTAGCTTCCAAGAGAAGGTGCAATGTGTGGTGCAAAATCACCCAAAAGTCAACTCTCATTAGGGGCCGTTTGGTGCGATTACGGCTCGATTTTTTTCCGCGCGTTTGGTTCACTAGTGCACTAAACCTCCAAGGCATATATATTCATGTAAATTTTATTCACTCTTAATTGTCCCGGAATAAGGGTCTAAAGTCCCTCAAATGAAGTCGCGCGTGTGAAAACGCGTACCGTCAATTTTAACGCTATAACGCGAAACTTTCGGAAAATTCTTATAACGATTGCACTACTAACTATCACTTGAATATTTATTCATAATATTACCTATTTTAGGACCGTAGTACAAGTCTCCAATATTCCAAGTTCATTGTGCTCCTACGCGGTTAAAATCTCCAAGCACTATTCACTATTTTTACTAAACGCGCTCTAGGAAATTAATTTTCGAAACGAATCATTTTAAAAATATAACGAAGTTATATTACCATGTATTTAGGTCTAATAAGACTAGAAAATATTCCTTGGATATAAAATCCAATTAAATAATTTATTAAGCCATAAATTAGGTTTAAATAAAATAATAGTTTTTACGAGTCCTCACATGAGTCGAGTATTAACTCCTCAAATCTCCAATAAATTTGTATCATGCGTCTTTTGGAAAACTATCCACGCGTGAGTAGTATATGCTCACTTAGAACTTATTCACCTTTAATTCTCGATTAACTTTTCTTAATCTGCTATTGTCCGTTCTTAATTTCCCCAGGATAATCATACTCTCGAATATAATATCACCTCGAAACACTCGTGTTCACTATCTCGCACTTAAACAATCCTTCCGAAAATTGAAGTTGTTAACGGGACATTTTAAAAACACAATGAAGACATTATTCCATACGAATGGATTTAAAATGGTCGTAATAAATTATTTGGGGAAAACAGGTGGATAAATACTTAATGAAACCATTAATATTCGATAAAATAAGAAATTTTTCGGGTCTTCACATCCTCCCCTCCTTAACAGAATTTCGTCCTCGAAATTCACACCTGAGAAAATATCATTCTCTTCATGGTTAAACCTATCAGATCGATCACCAGCTTACGTTTTTTTTTTTTTCTAACTTATACTTGACAATTTCCATTCATTCGACTAGCAATCAAACCTTGATTTTTTTTTTTTTTTTATATAGGCGTTTTAACTTCCTAGAGGCATATGCAATCACCTTTTCATGTTTTATTAATATACATTCTAAACCATCCTTTGAGTCATCTGCGTAAATCACAAAATTACCTCTTACACATGTACACCGATTAACATTCTGCATCTCAAGATTTTCCCTTACATATAGAACCTCAAATGGTTTGCCAAGTCTTGCACTCTTACAAAAGTCCTTGATAACCAAAGGAAGTATTCGGCTAATTCCGAGAATTCCAAACTTCAATATGCTTTTCTGGTCGTTTCCTCTTATACAATCTTTCATTTTAGTTGAGTCAATAATAATTCCTTCCTTAGACATTGTATAACCTAGAAAGGCTATTTCCTTCCAGTCGAACTCACATTTGTCGAACTTAACGAAAGTTGGTGCATTCTTGGGGTTTGTAAAACATCTCCAAGTACCTTTCATAATCTTCTCAAACCTTAGAGTATACCGATATATCATCAATAATGCTACCACAGATTAATCCAATTACGATCTAAAACCCCAATGCATTCAGGTCCTAGTTGCTACTAGTGCATTGGTCAACCCAATGACGTAATTGAGAGTTCAAAGTGTCTCTATCTTGAATTGGAGGTGATTTTAAACACATCAGTCTCTAGAGTCCTCAACTGGTAATAGCTCTACTTTAAATTCAACTTGAATAATATCACGGCTCCTTGCCATTGGTCGAAATTTTCTGACTATGTGAGACAATGGAGCATTTGCTCTTAGTGGACACATCGTTCAAGTCTCGTTATTGTATATATATATACATATACCCTCAAGCTTCCATTCCAAATGTGATATCCGACTCCTCAATCATTATGCTCGGAAATCCACCCAAGATTTTCTTTCATTAACCCAAGTCTCACAGTATTAATATATCAAATTGGTAACCAAACATTGGATTCCAACTTCGACACCAAGCTCTCGATTTGGTCAGGATCCCTAGTCGCCTCCAGACCTTAGGGTGGTCTATATTCTCAAGCACAATCTCGACTATGTCTAATACGGTTCGTGTCTTATTATAAGTCTAAAAGTGTGGGCAACGTTTTGGATATACATGTAAATCGTAAAACAAATCAAAAGCGGGGTAAAGTTTCATATGTCATAAGGATCATAATAGGTACATCAAGTTGGAATAGATTTATCAAATCATTTCAAAAGGAAAAAGGGAAACAATAAGATCGTAACAAAACGTGCCAAATTGCCAAGATACAAAACAAAAGACCTTTCCCTTTTCCACAAGGTTAAATTTCCAAAAGTGCTAGTCTAGTCTAGGGTACTACAACCCCTATCCCTCGAGTGTAGTCAAAACATCCTCACTCGTAAAACTTTCACTACTAGAACCCCCTTCATAAACATTAGTACTAATTACTTCCATCTGGCACTTGATTGCTTTATAGCGGCCTAGCTGGCTGTTGAGTATTTTCTCTTTTTGATAGGATTACCAGGGCAATTCAAAAACTTATGCTCGGTACTACTGCACTTAAAACATTTTCCTTGCTTTCTCCAGCACTCGGCCTCAACGTGGTTAACCTTGCCGCAGTATCCACAATGTGCATGAGAAGTGGCGGCTTGGCCAGTTCGAGGATTTTCTTTGCATTTCTTCTCTAATTCTACATTCTGGCATAGTAATTCAATTTTCTCTGCATATTCTTGTTTCCACCGTCCTTCCCAGTACTCAGCTAGTTTTCTTTGAAATTCTACCTCATTTCGAAGAATATCCATTTCCTTAAGCATTTCCTCCAAAGTTGTCATCTTGCCGGTTGGTTTAAGTCAAATGCTAGCCTGCCAGGTAGATCAGAGGATCAAAATAAGTAACTATTCATAATGGAAGCTCGAGTCATGGTACTCTTTCATTCTTTTGCTTATAAGTTACCCCGGAATACCAATCTTAACTATCCTCTGCTTAATACGGCGAGTTCTTAAGTCTCCAAGAGATTGTTATCATTACTTACAAACATAACCAGATGCAGGGACCATATTCCTTAATATAAAATTTTCAGGTCTTAGTTCACTCTCCAATACTTACTTATAAGTTACTCGAGAAGAAACTCTAATATCTTGTTTTCACTAGTACCTTATTTGATTCCCTTAAATCGATCCTACTATTTCGAGATTAGATTCTCCGTGAAACTTAGATGGAGCGAACTTCAAGAATTGCTCAACTCCTCAACCTTACTTGGTTCTTAGGTTGGTTGATTGGTTTAGGGTTTTAGTGCTCCACTAATCATGCTAGGGCATCAATCGTCTGATTAATAGCAATAACTACACAATTATTTTCATTCATTTCTAGGGTTTTGATCCAGTCCAGCAGTCACTCTATAATCATCTCCTTGAGCTTGGGGTTGCTTAATCCCTCACCCTCACTCCTTTTCACTCTTTTGGTCACCCATAAATTTAACATATTTAAAGGCATGACATAAAGTGAGTGCATATAAACGGAGTTTGAAAAGTGATACCTTTATCACGCCAACAAATACAAGAAATAAAAGGGAAGATACCAAAATAATCGCAAATGGGTACAACCCAATCATGGATTTGAAATCATGAAACAGTAAAGTCAATCATGCCATGAGTAACGTTTAATTGCCTCAAAAGGTAGGAAACATTGTGAAACAAGATACAAAATGCAATGGCTTTTAAGCGAGTGCCACCCCTTCTATCTTTGGCAAAACTATTAAAATAGTTTAAATCACTAACTTAGTGATTGGCGGAGCCAAAAGTCTTAATTACCTCCGTAGGATCATTTCCATTTCCAGCACTAGGAGTTTTAAATCTCATGTCCCTTATCGAATATCTTGTCATTCTCCACTTGTTCAACCAAGATAATACACCCAGCCATCGACTTATCCATCATGTCTTTAATTTCGGACACTACCCCACAAGTCGATTCTTAGCTTTTTAAAGCTTCTCACAAGGAGCTTTTGTCTTCCTCGCTCCTTAAATATCTCAATCTCCACTTCAGGAATTCTAGTAGTCTAGACATCCACCATCGCCCTCGGTTCTCGATTATCCCCTTGAATCACCCTATTTTCCTCAAATAGCCACTTCCGATGATCGGCCACTATAAGCACTCCATTACTTGGGCACGAGTAAGTCCTTTGGAAATAACATATCGTATTAGTTCGGCGAGTTGGATTACACTTCCAACGAGCCCTTCCCTAGCCCCTTCACGGCCATGGTTACCATAATGCGTCTCCAAGACGGTGCAATGCCACCATTACTTTCCGTAACTTACAACTAAGATTAAAAGCTTAAATGGGACCAAATACACTAAATAAACTGGATTTGATCACCCCATATTATCCCACATGTATCACACCATATCAAGACTCCTTGTCATCCACTACTTCGAACCCAGGTTCAAATTTTCATTTTCACCAGCAGTCACTTAACTTTCAATCAAATTCCACAGTCCGGCATCCTAAACATTTAAGCCTAGGATACACTACAGAGATCTAAAGCCTAAGCTCTGATACCAACTGTGACGCCCCCACTTCTCCCTAAGGCGAACCAAAGGGTATCCGCGGGACGCCTGCCCAGCTCTCGCCAGGACTCAAGCAATTTCCGTCCACGCTTAATACAACACTAGACGTTACGATTAAATACCATAAATACAATCAGTGCGTAAGCTTTCAAGCTTATCAATATTCAACATCTGCCCAATCATTACATCGAAATCTCGAAATACATCAATATTCAAAATATACATCAATCACAAGTCTAGCCCCAAAGTGTAACGGAAACCCTAAAACAAGAGTACGCCAAGAGGGGTTTCTCCAACATTTCTCCAAGTCCAATCCTGTTAAGGAAAACAAATCTATAGGGTGAGCAAAACGCTCGTGAGGCCAAGAACACACATGCAAGCACTTTGTTCAAATAGCAATCCCAAATTCATTAAATAAAACAGGATACTTCATTAATCAATCATTCGAGCAGGAAAAGTAAATCAGAAACAATTCAAGGATATAGTAGCTCTCAGGAGCTAAGTTCCACTCGCTCTGTCGATGTCATTCGTATACTTTCCCGCATTGACCCTCCTGTCAACCGGGTCGGTATTTCCATTTCCGTAGATCACCACTTTCTTTCCTCCGTCCACCGTACACCCCAAGGGCCCACAATGACCAATATTGGGCGATACTCAACGAGTATGCCAAGCAAGACCTCTTATTAGGTCGAGCTTATTTGTATCTCATGGCTCGTCCAAATCCCCGACCAAGCCCATTGCTGGCTCAAGTCTAAGGACGGCCGATGAGTTTGGGCGTCCCCCATTCATTTGAAGGTCGAGGAGGTTCACTCCAACGACACAAGCATTCATGACATAACATTGCATTTCATTCATTCATTCAATACATTTCATTCATTCATTTGAAATTAGAACGAGTGCGATAAAGTACGCACCCGCCCTTATTTTTAAAACTTTCAACAAATACCACAAATAAGCAAGTATCAAATTCATACACTTGACACTCACCGAGCAATTCAATAAGAATTATTTTCTGGGAGTTCAAGTGTCCACGGTGAGATCCTCTTGAAGGTCTCCTTGTGCGCCTGGCAATTAACAGTGGATAATCACACAATTAACCCACTTATCAAGAAGATTGTACACTAGTACAATCTAAGGATTATTTCGCAAAAAGGAACCTCAATTACACGTAAATCGAGGTTCAACTTGCCTTTTATTATGTACAATATTATTTGAGTTTTTATCATGAAAATCGTAAGCAAAACGTTTTAAGAATATCAAAAGAATAAAGAGTTCTTGAAAAACTCTATTTCTTTGAAATTGGAAAATTTTTCAGTTTTATGATGAATCTTTGAAAAATCGTAACTCACTCGGTACAAGTCGAAAATTGGAAAACTTTATACTGTTGGAAACCTCTTAGAAAGTACTATAAGTTCCTAGAAGATGCTTTTCCATGAATCGAAGTGGAAAGTGTTCAAAATGGGCTTGAAGGTGCAGACTTGGTTTCAAGGCAGCATTAAGTTGGATTTCGGCCAACTTTGAAAATTCGGCACGATTCACACGTTGCAAACCGGCCTCTGAAATTTGCAGCTCAATTAGTGTTGCAAGTGAGTTGTATAACAAAACAAGCGGATCAAGAATCGGAGTTTCGAGCACCGAGATACGGTAGCTCAAAGTTGAGCAAATTCAAGACTGGATGAGAATTTTCCAGATTTGAACCTCCAACATGAGGAATTTAATTGGGTATCGAAACGAACTTGGATTGGCACCAAAATTGGCAGTATTTCAATACTATATGGAAAGTATCTCTCTATCAAATTTCGAGGAAAAATACCTTCGGAAAGGTAGTTAATTAGCCCACCAAAGTTCAAGAAAAATCCTAAGGCAATCTGCCTTTGACTTGCATTTCCCAATTTCCAATCGTCTAACCAAGAAAGTTATCCAACCATGGTTCATTTGTGAAATAAGGGTCTAAGATACACCCATAATATCTTTGGTAAGTGTTTAATATCAAAAACATCAACTAACAAGTTCACTCCAAGATTTGGTTCCAAACCAGTCCAAACATTAGGGTTTTCCAAAACAGAGCAGTCCACTTGTTTCAGTCACAAATCAGTCAATATAGCTCGAAATTGAGCATGGCTTACGCCGTTGGAAAATACATTCATAGGACTAAAATATCACAGAAGAAATCATTTCCAAATTCGGCACCCAACTGGTTCAAATTCGGGCATCAAGTTGCTGCCTGACCACTTCATTCCAGACGAACAGAGCAACAGGACAGCGAACTTAAAACATTTGGTTCGGCTTGCTCACAAAGAATCAGAACGTGCATTATATACCAAATTAAATCTGGGAATGTCTAGTTTCAAACGCCACCGACGGCACATGATTTCGACATCCGAGGACAGAATTATAGCCAAAATACTACCGCTGGTCAGGGCATACGCGAATCAGTTTTCCAGATTTGCTGGTTTCTAAAAAAAATTCATTTGCCCATTCAAACCCCATTATTTTTGGATGAAATTTTCCACACCTCTAATACATCATATAAGCATCCAGTACAAGCCATTAGTTCATTAAAAACTAGCCTTAAAATGGCCGAATAAAACAGGGGTAGAATCGGAAGTTTTCGCTTCTTGCACCCAATGAAGTTCCTACTAATTACCCACCACTAATGCATCATTATAATCACTAAACCAACAATATAATCACCATTAATTATCACATCAGCAACAACAACCCAAGTGTGGGAATTCCAAGAGCCCACAATCACATTTTTACACCATAAACAAGTAACTAAGTGCATGCATGAGCTTAATCTTGCCATATAATCTCCATAAGATAAGAATCCAAGGGTTGATCATTACCTACTCCTTTGGTTTGCAAGGTCAGAATTTTCGGCCCTCTTGAAGCTCCAAGAAACCGTGAAAGCTCCCCTCCTCCTTAGCTAGATATAATCTCCAAGAGGTTTGCTAAGTGGTCTCCAAGTTGGGTGTGATTTGGAGGTGATTTGGGTGAGATTAGTGTGCAGAGATTTTAGAACAAGGAGTTAGAGAGAGGGAGTGTTTTGGCCGGCCATGAGGAGAGGGAAGAGAGAGTGTGTTTGATCTAAGTTAGCTTCCAAGAGAAGGTGCAATGTGTGGTGCAAAATCACCCAAAAGTCAACTCTCATTAGGGGCCGTTTGGTGCGATTACGGCTCGATTTTTTTCCGCGCGTTTGGTTCACTAGTGCACTAAACCTCCAAGGCATATATATTCATGTAAATTTTATTCACTCTTAATTGTCCCGGAATAAGGGTCTAAAGTCCCTCAAATGAAGTCGCGCGTGTGAAAACGCGTACCGTCAATTTTAACGCTATAACGCGAAACTTTCGGAAAATTCTTATAACGATTGCACTACTAACTATCACTTGAATATTTATTCATAATATTACCTATTTTAGGACCGTAGTACAAGTCTCCAATATTCCAAGTTCATTGTGCTCCTACGCGGTTAAAATCTCCAAGCACTATTCACTATTTTTACTAAACGCGCTCTAGGAAATTAATTTTCGAAACGAATCATTTTAAAAATATAACGAAGTTATATTACCATGTATTTAGGTCTAATAAGACTAGAAAATATTCCTTGGAAATAAAATCCAATTAAATAATTTATTAAGCCATAAATTAGGTTTAAATAAAATAATAGTTTTTACGAGTCCTCACATGAGTCGAGTATTAACTCCTCAAATCTCCAATAAATTTGTATCATGCGTCTTTTGGAAAACTATCCACGCGTGAGTAGTATATGCTCACTTAGAACTTATTCACCTTTAATTCTCGATTAACTTTTCTTAATCTGCTATTGTCCGTTCTTAATTTCCCCAGGATAATCATACTCTCGAATATAATATCACCTCGAAACACTCGTGTTCACTATCTCGCACTTAAACAATCCTTCCGAAAATTGAAGTTGTTAACGGGACATTTTAAAAACACAATGAAGACATTATTCCATACGAATGGATTTAAAATGGTCGTAATAAATTATTTGGGGAAAACAGGTGGATAAATACTTAATGAAACCATTAATATTCGATAAAATAAGAAATTTTTCGTGTCTTCACATAAAGCCTTCATTGGATCGATTATAAGCCGACCATTAGATAGTGGATTTGAGTAGTGGAATCGGGCCAAAGGCCTAGCCTAGCCGAGTTAGGGTTTTCAAGTCACTTTAGGTTTTCAAGTTGTAAGGCTATATATAGCCTAGGTTTTCATTCATTAAAAGGACAATTCAGATTTTATAAAATATATGTGAGTTATTTCACTCTTTCTTGCCTCAAGAGAATTTCCTTTGAATACTTGAGAATCAATCTCAAGCTGTTCATTGAACTTATCAATCAAGTAGTCTCCTTGATTGTGGCGTTCTACTATCTATACTTTTGGTTCACTAAATTTGCTAGTCTTGGGTTAAGGATTCTCCTTAGTTCGTGGCTTGTGATTCTAGAAGGGTCAAAGTTCCGCAAATCATCCCAACTTGGTGTTCGTCTAGATCCGTCTCACATCAGTCAAGTTGGGCATCATACCTAGCTAACCATTCCATGCCTAATATCACATCATACCCCTTAATAGCCAAACTGATAAGATTTCCCAATAGCTTCCTCTCTCCTACCCAAATCTCACAATTTACATACATTTTACTAGTAACCAAACACTGGTCCCCCGTAGGAGAACTCAGTTCCAAATCATAGGGCAGGTTAACAGGAGTTATATCAATTCCACACATGAATTCGGGGTTAACAAAGGAATGGATGGCACCGAGGTCTATCAAAATCCTAGCTAGACGGTGGAAGACAGGAATCATACCTTCCACCACATCTGCAGAATCTGGGACCAGACGTTGCTCGAGAGAGTACACCCAATCAGGCACCTTCGGTTTTGTCCCTTCCACTTTCGACTGCCCTGAATTAGCCTTCGATGATTCTGTAGTTCCTCTCGCCTCTCGAGGTTGGACTGGACAGTTGGCTATCTGATGCTCCGTACTCCCACAGTGTAAGCATTTCCTCTCCTTCCTCCATGTGGTTTGGCTTCCCACAAAATCCACACGGACCACGAGAAACAGTAACGGAACTCCCCTGTGAGGCACTCCTCTATTGGCCTCGTCCAGTTTGACCACCTCTTGACGGAGTCCCTCTTACCGCTCCTGGTAGCCTTCCTCCTCCGGCTCCCCTTCCAAACTTGGGAAGGGTACTCTTATCCTCCTGGATAGAGCTACTTCCAGAGAATCCCTGCTTCCTTACCTGGAAGTTCCTAACTTGAAGTCTTGCATTCTCAGCTCGCAAAACTTTCTCCACCGCGTCACTGAAGGTGTTTATTTGGGCCACGGCCAAGTCCTTCTGAATTTCCACATTGAGCTCTTAAATAAAGCGTCGCACCCTCCTTTGTTCAGTCATAATAAGTTCAGGGGCGAATTTGGATAGTCGGGTAAACTGGCTCTCGTACTCAGCCACCGATTGGGTTCCTTGGCGAAGTCAGGTAAACTCATCCTCCTTCTTTTCCTGGATCAAGGGCGGAAAGTACTTAGCGTTGAACTCCCTTATGAAGTTCACCCACGTTCTCGGCATCTGCTCTCTTTCCCACTTGGTTCGTATCACATTCCATCAAGAACGGGCGGCCCCTTCTAGTTGGAAGACAGCGAAAGTAACTTGTCTCTCCTCTGAGTAATATAAGGCCGCAAAGATATCCACCATCTTCTCCAACCAACTCTCGGCCACATCAGGATCTGGCCCTCCTAGAAACTTTGGTGGGGAGAATTTTTGAAACCTCTGACGGCTCGATCCTCACTCTCTATATGATTCCTGGGGTTTCCGGGGTTCCCAACTAGCGGATTAGGGTTGTGGCCCGTTGTTCCACGACATGGGCTAAAAGATCGATCATCCGCTGAATAGCAGCGGCTACCTGAACATTGGGGTCAACTTTGGGTTCAGGGTTCGGTTTGAGCATAGTTTCACGACTAACCCCCTTCAGTCGCAGGTTGCCTAACTCCACGTCCACGGCCCCGACCACTACGAGTACCCTCCATCGATAATATCCAATCTAGGGTTGAAGCATAAGTATAATATTAAAGCAATAGATGAACGTAAACAAATAACAAGAAATAGGCACCAAATAGAAGCATTTATACATATAACAACACACAGAGGTATCAAACAAGTCATACAGTAGCAGTCAGTCAAATATATACAAAAGTAATCTCGTGAAAGTAGTAGGGTCAACCAAAAGTACAATGTACAATTTAGGTCCTAAAAGTGCAAAACAGCTAACTAAGAGCTTTCCCTAGGTACCCCTCGCACGGGATCAAAACATGGTCAAGGGAACTCTAACCTAGTTCTCAACTGAGCCAACCGACTCCTCCCCAGAGCTAGAACTAGAGGCGCCTCTCTCGTTTGGAGCTCCGTCACCCGGAACTTCCCCTGGCACATTAGCGCCTCACACTCGTTAATAATACCTCCGGACCAGTCTCTAACCTCCCGAACCACCCTAGTGAGACGGTCGTTGGCTACGTGTAACTGGTCTCTAAGGGCGTTCGTCCGCTCTTGCTCCATGGCTATATCCCCCTGGAGCTCCCGAATCCGATCCGCCTGCATCCTCATGATGCCTCTCACACGCTGCATCTTAGTGTGATCTCTAACGGCGGCACGCCTGAGCCTCCTCCTCTCATCTAATACGGCCATAACCACATGGTCAGCGTAGGAGTAATGCTGGCAACGGCTAGAGCGCCTAGTCCGACTGGCCGTACTCCAGCGTCGAATCGGTCCTCCGGGCCTCTCCTTGTAATCGACGACACAAAAACGCCTTCGAGGCGGCCCGCCTCCGCTCCCACTAGCTCCGTCCATGACCTATAATATATCTACAATTTACAACTTAGATATAGTAATAACGCGTAAACATACCCTAACACAATCCCCAAAAGTTCTAAGAATCAGGTTTCAGATTCAGCCAAGTTATTTCTAACCTAGGCTCTGATACCAACTGTAGTAGCTCCACCTTCCCCTAAGGCGTACCAAAGGGGTTAGCGAACAGCCTGCCCAACTCTCGCCAGGAATACTAAAACGGTTATACAAAAACTAAAATGTTCCGAAATATATTAATGCGCTTAAACGATTCAACAACCACGAAACGGAAAAATGAAAAACGAAAACGAAAGATAAATAGTAACTGCCACGTCACAATCCGGCCGATTTCTGGCCGGATTGGAGGCAGTAGCCAACTCAAAATTTTCCAATTTCCCCTGCCTATCGGGCCGAATATCTGGCCGGATTCAGGGAACAGTCCCCTATCGGAAATTTTCTTTTTTTTCTTGTTCAAATTTCGTGCGCGTCCAAAACCCAACCAAGTATAAGTAAATTTTAACTAACATTAAAGAGTACACATTCTCAAGTAAAAGTACCATATACACATGAGAAAACACTACCGGGCCCGAACACCTCACAGAATCAGAAAGGGTAATGCTCGAGTATACCACAAAGTCGAGGAGATAACTCTTCACTCGACAAACAGTAAAACCCATGGAACGTTATCTAATTGACCAAGCCCATGCCGGCTCGACTCGATTAACGACCAATGCGGTTTGAGCTCAGATATCACCGTAAAGTCGTTGGAAGCATGCCTCAAATGACATCAAACCATGCACAGGTAACAAATCACAGTTATACAGTAAACAGTTGCACAAATAAGAGAACGGGAGTGATAAAGTACACTCTCGTCTAGAACGGAATTCACAGTTATTCAGTCCAAAGATTCAAGTACAACAACCATGTAAGCATCGAATCATACAATGGTACACTCACCAGTTCAAATAAAGCAAGCTCTCAAATTTTCGTCCGACGTATGCCTCGGATCACCGGCACGTCCTATAAACAAGTAAGAAATAACAATTGAGACCCGAACACGAGTCGAATACCTAATCAAGGAACTATTAAAGCAAGACCAAAAATAACTAGAAAGGGAAAGTAAGGAACATTTGGTGCTAAAAGCATAAACAATCC
Source organism: Coffea eugenioides (assembly GCF_003713205.1). NCBI lineage: Eukaryota > Viridiplantae > Streptophyta > Magnoliopsida > Gentianales > Rubiaceae > Coffea > Coffea eugenioides. Next base: position 51,980 of record NW_020864789.1, read on the forward strand.
CAAAACATTCCATTTCTACCTCATTTCAATTCAAACTCAAAGGAACTCAATATCCTCAAACTTTGGACAGCATTTTCCCAAAATTTCATACTTTTCCATCCTACAAACAACCATTTAAATTCATCCAAAACAACCACAATTACACATACAAATCATAGGCTATTCAACACACCTCATTAGGGTTACAATACCCCTCAATCTTAGCCAATTAGAAGCTCAACAACCAACTATAGTAAAGCCCTAATTAGAAGCCCTAAAACTGAAATTTTCCGCACAAAACTGAAATTTTCCTCAAATAACCACAATTAACACCCAAAGGCTCCATTTTACACAATATAAAGCTATCATTCCATGGCCAACCATAATCATCATATGAAAACAGAAAAATTCCCAAAAAAAATCAGAAATTTATCTAACTCCACTTTAATCCATGAAATCTTCCATAAAATAGCCTATTTAGCCACCATAAGTCACTAATTTACCATTATTAGGAACAAAGAATGAGTTTCCAAGAAAAATACCTTGACACCTCAAGAAATGTAGTAGAGTAGGATTTTCTCCTCCAAAATAACTCCACCAATACCTTTAAGCTTCCTTAGCAAGTGACTTTTGTGGACAAATTCAAGATTTTATCGGTTGGATTTCAAGATATAAGCAAGAAATGGAAGATAAAAGTTGAAGTTTCCTCTCTTTTCTCTCCTTAAGAAGTTCTGCCAAGGGGGTTGGAAATGAAGATGATTTTTGGGTCAAAATTGAAGTTTTAGTAAAGGTAAGAAAGGTAGTCAAAGTCCAACTTTGAATAGGAAAGTGACACTTGGCACCATTTATGCTTAAAGCTATCTTCTTGTCTCCCCAGGGTTAATCCATCTAGGTAATCTCTAATTATCTCCTAACACCTAGTAATTTAATCCTTTTACGCAAAACTTAACCTAATCGTCGAAATTTATCGCACTTAACGCACTAGCGGGTCCCACGTCCAATATACACTTCTAAAATCTATTGAACTAACTTATACTAGAAGAATGTTCTAAAAAATATATTTACTCATAAAAATATCTAGAAAATTAATATAATAAAAGAAAATAAAATAATGCATAAAGAAATAAAATAATGCCTAGAAATTAAGAAAAATTTTCGGGTTCCACATCTTACATTCTTTACTACGTTTTCGAAATTCACTCCTACATTATAGGAAGCTAGGGTTTTCTTTCTTTTTGTTCACATTAGCGCCCTTCCCTTGCTGTCCGCCACTAGAGGCCTTCCAAACCGCCTATTTCCATCTTATTTTGCATTCCATCTCGTGTCTTGCTTCTTGATTACTCTTGTGGAAAAAGTTGGTGGCAATTATTGGGCTTGAGCAGCATTTCTCAACTACCTAACCCAACAGGTAAAGGCAATTGGTAAGGCCATTGAGTGCTTTTGAGTGATACACATGAGAGTGAGTGTTGCACTAAGGGAGTGAAGTGAGGTTATACTTGCATTGTTTTCTCTTGTTTTCTAACCATCTTTGCAGGCATGGAGCAAGAGCAACCATCCACTGACTACTCATTAATGTTCACCGCCATGAAGAACGAGCTCAGGCGAGTTAGTGAGCAACAAATGGAGGAATTGCACACTTGCTTTGATGAACTCTCCAAGAGTCTCACACGAGGCTCTCGTTCTAGGTCTCACAACCGGAGTACCCATGGCAACAGGGGAGCACATAGTGAAGACTACTCAGGTAGTGAGGATGATGAACGTGCCGAGAGGCCTAAGAGAGACACGTCTAAGAACGAACTCAAGGGACTTAAAATTCAAGTCCCCACGTTCAAAGGCATGAGTGATCCTGAGGCTTACTTGGAATGGGAAGGCCGCATTGAGATGGTCTTCGAATGCTACGACTATAACGAGGAACAAAAGGTTAAGGTAGCCACAGTCGAGTTCACCGACTACGCACTAGTCTAATGGGACCAAGTAAGGACTCATCGAAGGAGGATGGGAGAACCATGAGTTTGGACTTGGCGAGAACTCAAGGCTTTGATGCGCAAGAGATTTGTTCCTAGCTACTATAACCGTGATCTCCACTCTAAACTTCAAACCCTCACTCAAGGCAACATGAGTGTGGAGGACTATTATAAGGAGATCGAGATGGCCCTGATGAGGGCGAACATTCAAGAAGATGGTGAAGTGACCATGGCCAGGTTTCTTAGAGGTCTCAATCCTGAACTTCAAGAAGCCTTGGACCTCCAACATTATTTGGACATACACGACCTTCTTGAACTAGCCATCAAGGCCGAGAGGTGAAAGAGATTAAGGTGTGGGACCCGTACCTTCCAAACTTCCAACTCGTCTTCCTGGAAAGGAAACCTACCACGAAGAACAACCCACGAAACTGGAAATTCGGCTACACCAACTCCTTCTAGCCGAATTCAAGGTAATGCCTCTAACCGCAATACCAATTTTACCCCTAACAAAGTTGTTGATGTATCCAAGTCTGCTTTCAAGGCACCACTTGAGACTCCTAAGACTAAGAGTAGGGACATTAAGTGCTTCAAGTGCTAAGGGTTTGGACATATCCAGTCTCAATGTCCAAACCAACGGATCATGCTAATCACTCACAGTGGCGAGATAGTGTCCGATGATGACGATTGTGAGAAGGTGCCTGGATTGATCAAAGGTGACTACCTGGAGGATGACTCGGCTGAGGAAGATTGCTCTCCTACACAAGGCGAAGTAGGTTGCTTGGTGGCACGACGAGTGCTAACCGCCCGAGTCAAGAATGATAAACAGTTGCAATGAGAGAACTTATTTTACACTCGCTGTAAAATAGGTGCTAAGGTGTGTAGTCTCATCATTAATGGGGGAAGTTCCACCAATGTGGCTAGTTTGCTAATGGTTGAGAACTTGGGTCTCCCAACTACTAGACATCCACACCCCTACCGCCTCCAATGGCTAAGTGTGGATGGAGAGGTACGTGTCTTCAAACAGGTACGCGTTTCTTTTTCAATTGGTACTCACATTGATGAACTTGTGTGCGATGTAGTGCCTATACATGCTACACATGTCATCTTGGGGAGACCTTGGCAATTTGACAAACACGTCACATTTATGCAAGGGCAACAAGTACACACTTTTGCACGATGGCAAACGTAAGGTCCTCACACCACTCACACCTGCACAAGTTTATGAGGACCAATTAAAATTGCAAAGGGAGTGTGACTTAGACCGTCAAAAGCGAAAGCAAAAGACGGTAGACCCTGGCACTTGCTCCACGTCCACTAGTGAGCAATCGACTAAGGGTCAAGTGAGAACACCTAGTGTACCACGTGATCATGCATTGGCTAAACCAAACACTAGGAAGCAAAACATGATAATTAAGGCTAAGGATGTGCGCAAACTTGTAAATACTGACCAACCCGTCTTACTCATGATTTGCAAGCACGTGCTACTAGACGTTGCTGAGCTCGATAAGGCATTGCCTTCGAGTATGGTTGCTCTTTTGCAGGAATTTGAGGATGTTTTCCCTGACGAGGTCCCTGATGGCTTACCACCCATTCGAGGGATTGAGCACCAAATTGACCTGATTCTTGGAGCACCACTACCCAACAAACCTGCTTACCACATGGGCCCTGAGGAGACAAAGGAGCTTCAATGGCAAGTTGATGGCCTATTAGGTAAGGGTTGGGTAAAGGAAACTCTAAGTCCTTGTGCTGTGCTTGTGATACTTGTCCCCAAAAAGGATGGTACTTGGCGCATGTGCATTGACTATAGGGCCGTTAACGCTATTACTGTTAAATATCGTCACCCCATTCCTAGATTAGATGATATGTTTGATGAACTCGATGGTGCTATTATATTCACTAAAATTGACCAAAGGAGTGGCTATCATCAAATTAGGATGAAAGAAGGCGATGAATGGAAAACGGCTTTCAAAACCAAACATGGTCTCTATGAGTGGCTAGTCATGCCTTTTGGGTTGACTAACGCCCCTAGTACATTCATGCGGTTAATGAACCATGTTTTGAGGCATTTCATTGAAAAATTTGTCATTGTTTACTTTGATGATATTCTAATATATAGTCGCAGTGAACAAGAGCACATGGAGCATGTGAGATTAGTTCTTGAGACACTTTGACATGCGTGTTTATACGCTAACCTTAAGAAGTGCACATTTTGTACTAACGAGCTTGTGTTCTTAGGATATGTAGTGAGCTCACAGGGAATCAAAGTAGACGAGTCCAAGATTGAGGCCATCAAGCAATGGCCAACTCCAACATCCGTCCATGAGGTGCGCAGCTTCCATGGATTAGCAGGCTTCTACCGACGATTTGTCAAAGACTTCAGCACCATTGCTGCCCCATTGACTGCCGTAACCAAGAAGAATGACAAATTCTGTTGGGGAGAAGCCCAAGACCAAGCATTCCTCACCCTCAAAGACAAACTCACACATGCACCTGTTTTGGCATTACCAAATTTTCACAAGACCTTTGAAATTGAATGTGATGCCTCTGGTGTAGGTATTGGTGCCGTTCTCATGCCAGACAAGAGGCCTTGTGCATTCTTTAGTGAGAAGCTAGGAGGTGCTGCCCTGAACTACCCCACGTACGATAAGGAGCTCTACGCACTTGTACCAGCATTGGAGACTTGGCAGCACTACCTACGCCCAAGGGAGTTCGTGATACACACTGATCACGAACCCTTGAAATTTATCAAGGGCCAACCCAAGTTGAGCAAGCGCCATGCCAAATGGGTAAGTTTAATTGACACCTTCTCGTATGTCATTAAGTACAAAACTTACAAAACGAATGTGGTAGCTGATGCTTTATCTCGTAGACATTCTTTGCTTACTATTCTTGATGCTAAGTTGCTAGGGTTCGAAATGCTTAAGGAACTGTACACCCATCACCATGACTTTGGGAAAGTCTATGCATCTTGTATAAAGAATCCACATGGAAAGTATTTCTTGCACAATGGATTTTTGTTTTATGTGGATAAATTGTGTGTCCTTAACTCTTCCATTCGTGATCTGTTGATTCGAGAGGCGCATATTGGTGGTCTCATGGGACATTTTGGCATTGTTAAGACTTTGGCCATGTTACAAGAGCATTTTTACTGGCCTCATATGCGTAGAGATGTTGAACGCATGGTTGGTAGATGTGTCACTTGTCATAAGGCGAAGTCTAAAACAAATCCATATGGCTTGTATACCCCATTGCCTATCCCTCACTATCCTTGGGTAGACTTGTCTATGGACTTTGTCTTAGAACTACCTAGGTCACCAAGGGGTAATGATTCCATCTTTGTCGTGGTTGATAGATTCTCTAAGATGGCACATTTTATCCCTTGTCACAAAACTGACGATGCATCTCATATTGCTAATTTGTTCTTCAAAGAAATTGTCCGTCTGCATGGCATGCCTAAGACCATTGTTAGTGATAGAGATGTAAAGTTCTTGAGTTATTTTTGGAAGACTTTATGGTCTAAACTTGGCACTAGATTGTTATTCTCCACCACCAGTCATCCACAAAGCGATGGACAAACTGAAGTTGTCAATTGCACCCTTGATACTCTATTTCGGGCTTTGATTAAAAAGAATCTTAAATCATGGGAAGAGTGTTTGCCTCATGTTGAATTTGCTTACAATCAAACTGTTCATAGTGTAACACACTACTCACCTTTTGAGATCGTTTATGGCTTTAACCCCCTGACCCCCTTGGATTTGGTACCCTTACCTTCCTCTGAGCACACAAGCTTAGATGGGAAAAAGAAAGCTGATTTTGTGCTCAGGTTACATGAAGCCGTTCGGGCAAACATTGAGAGGCGTACTCAGCAATACATCCAGCAAGTCAACAAGCACCGTCGTAATATGATTTTTGAGCCTGGAGATTGGGTTTGGCTACACTTAAGGAAAGAAATATTCCCCAAGCAGCGTCACACAAGTTATCCCAGCGAGGAGATGGACCCTTTCGAGTGCTCCAACGAATCAATGACAACGCATACAAATTGGAGCTACCTGGGGAGTACACTGTTAGCGCGACCTTCAATGTCGCAGATTTGAGCCCATTTCTTGATGAGGAGGATCCAGATTTGAGGGCAAATCCTTCTCAAGAGGAGGGGACTGATGTGTGCACGGACCTCAGCCCACGCAATGACCCAGTCCGAGTTCCATTGGGCCCAGTCACACTGCACGAGCCAAGCTCTTCAAAGAATCCCTCCAAGGCCTTGTCCGAATTGTCCAGGACAAACATGGAGTCCATAGAGATATTGAAAGCTTAGAAGGAGACAATCAAGTTATCTACACCATGATCCAAGCCCATGAAGAGACAAGTGGACCTCTAAGTGAGTTGGACGAATAGGGCCTTAAGCCTTAGTGTTTATTAGAGTTGGATAAGCCTTAGGTTATTATGTAATTGAGTTTATTTATGATAATGCATATTTTATTATAGGTAATTATAGTGATTGGGTGATTAGTGGAGTAATTGAGGTGTAATTAGGTTTTTGGAATATATCAAGTATGTAAATTGTGGAGTAAATTGGTAGGATTGTGAATTTAATTGGGCCATAGTGTGACTTTTGGTTAATCACAAGTTGCTAGACTTCCTAAAGGTTCCATGAGATTCCTAAGCTCAATTTTGATTGGCTAATCAAAAAGGTAGTTGGACTTTGACCAAGTGACTTAGTATTAATCTAACTTAGCAAGACCAAAGCCAAACAAACAAGGGAACTTTCGGCCAGCTTTTGGGAGAAAAGAAGGAAGAAAAACCGAGAGAAAATAAGAGGAAGAACAAGAAAAATTCTGGTTGTGGGCAACTCATCCAACAAGCTTGGGAGTTAGAGCAAAAGAAAGCTAAGGAACTTGGTTCTTGAAGTGCAACCTTGTGAACCAACCTTTGGAAGGTAAAGCAGCCTTGAACTCTTGTAAAAGCTTGTAGCAATTGAGTAGAAATGGTGATTGTGATCTTGTAAGATGCTAATAAGGGTTAATGATGGTTTATATATCAATTTTGTGGGTTTGTATAGGAAGTTGAGGTAGTAAATCAAGCCCGAAATAAGAAAATTAGCATTGGACTGCATGAATTCCAATTTTCGGTTTTGAAGATACCCTGTTCTTCCCGGTTCTGTTCGACCATGATGGAGGCCAAATTAGATTTATACAAAACATTAAAGTTGTAGGGAATGATATTTTATAGCTGCCTGTAAAATTTCAGCTCAATCCGATCACTGTAACACATGAAAAGACAAAAATACCCCAGACTGCCATAGGTAGAGCTTCATGGACAGTTTCGAAATTTCACCAAACTGACCGCATCTGTTCACCCTGATCCGTACTAAACTAGCCTTTGGCCAAAACAAAAAAGTTGTATTTCTATGTCTTAGCTTTCCAACGCCCCTGAAAACGCCTTAATCGGAATTCGGTAACCTGAGTTATTGTCGTTTACGTATTGTGCGGTTAACTAGCCCGGATGTGAGATTCTGATTCTGTAATTTAAAATTTTGACCTAGCTACAATACGAACTGGACTGAGTGGTCTGCATCAAAGTTGTAGCCCTTTATCTTAGCTTCGAAACGATATAAATTGCATCCCAATCCGATAAGCGTAGTTTCAGTTGTGTCCGTTCCACTAAGCGACGTCAAATCTGTCTTTTGTTTCTTGACTCAAACTTCATTTCCGCATATGTTCCTAGCTTGATTTTGTACTTGTATGACTTTGAGCTTGTTGAAGGGATATTGAAATGAGATTTTGGGATTGATTTGAGGAAAACAATGAAGCCATAAATGGCTGGAAAATAGGTAAATACAGAGGGCATGCTGCCCATAATTTTAGGGCTATGCGATTCCTTCAAGTTGAGTTGATCTTGGTAAAAATGAAGGGGTTTGAGAGTTGTTTGTAACCATAGGACCAACTGTTATCTTTTTGCTCAAAAGTCATATTTTATTCTTTTTTACTAGTACTTAACCTGGGAAGGCATACGACTTGTAGTCGAGCCTCATTGATGCATTCCATTTATTGGGTTTATGGATGTGCGAACTATAATTGTTTTATCTTGGTTATTTTAGGATTTCTTGGTGATTAAAGCCACTTTGGGTAAAAACTTTTGAAGTATCTGTACTAGAACCGGTGAGTGCTACTCCCCTCATTTGTTGTTTGACTTGGTTTCTGCACTGCAATCTGTGATTTGAATGACTGTACTATCTGTTTATTCTGTTTGAGATGAGAGTGTATGTGGCAGCCCCACCTCACCCTAAGGCGAACCAAAGGGTTCGGCGGACCGCCTGCCCAACTCTCGCCAGGACTATGGAGTCGATTCATACAAATCCAATATAGTACGCGCGATAGGACCCAAAGAAAATGAACAATCAGAACCTTATAAGGTGAGAACATGCTTACCAAATCATAAAATCATAGTCTCAACGGAATACATTTAATAGACAAGGTTAAACACTTATACATATATTTACGTTGGAGTCTTGAACAAATTAACATACAGGGCAATCCGGGGTATTCATACTACACAAAATACAATTAGGGCTTCATTTTGAAAAGAGCTTAACAACATGACATATATACTAGCTTGACCCATTTCGTCCAAAATCGTGATTTCCAAGTTTATCCCCTGTAAGGAAAACAAATGTAACAGAAAGGGGTGAGCTTACGCTCAATGAGGTACCAAACATATAAGGGTAAAATCATGGCCTTTCACGTGTAACCAATTAGATACATATACCAATTATAGAGGAAAGCAATTAGACACAGTGATTCAAAGGGAAAGGATACAAGTGGCTCTCAGGAGCCAGATTTCCATTTGCAGTACTTGATCCGAACCCGTTGACTCTCCGTCAACATAAATAGAACCAACATGTCCGTAGACCCCACTTTACACCAATTTCCGTCCACCAAACATAGCCCTACCGGGCCCAAACGTCGAACAGGAACAGTAATGGTAATACTCGAGTATACCGGAATCAAGAGTCTCAATACCCAAAGATTCCCAAAACAGACTACCGTGGTTCGTTATCTAATTGACCAAGCCCTTGCCGGCCCGACTTGAATAACTAGCCACAGGTGTTGAGCTCAGAGGTCACAGAAAGGTCGTTGGATACCAGCCTCCAAACGGCGTCCGAACAAACTCAGATACAGTTAACAGATTATACACAGTAAATAGGCATATGGACAGACAAGAGAACGAGTGTGATAAAGTACACCCTCGTCTCAAATAGAATAAACAGATAGTGCAGTCATTTAAATCGCAGATTGCAGGGGCAGAAACCAAGTTAAGCAGCAAATGAGGGGAGTGGTACACTCACCGGTTCCAGTATAGATACTTCAAAAGTTTTTTACCCAAAGTGGCTTTAATCCCCAAGAAACCCTAAAATAATCAAGATAAAACAATTATAGTTCACACATCCACAAACCAAGTAAATGGAATGCATAAATGAGGCCCGACTACAAGTCGTACGCCTTTCCAGGTTAAGTACTAGTACAGAAGAATAAAAATATGACTTTTGAGTAAAAAGATAATAGTTGGTCCTAGGGGTACAAACAACCCTCAAAATCCTTCATTTTTACTAAGAGCAACTCAACTTGAAGGAATCACGTAGCCCTAAACTTTTGGGCGGCATGCCCTCTGTATTTACCTATTTTCCAGCCATTTATGGCTTCATTATTTTTCCTCAAGTTAGTCCAATTCAACACATAAGAAATCTCAATACAATAGCCCTTCAACTAGGCTCAAGTTCATCCAAATACAAAGCAAGTCTAGGAATGCAACCAGAAATCAAGTTTTATGGACAAAGCTAAATAGCAGGTTTGACGTCTCTTAGCAGAACAGACACAACCGAAGCTACGCTTATCGGATTAGGGTACAATTTATGCCATTTCGAAGCTAAGATAAAGGCCTACAACTTTGATGAATACAACTTAGTCTAGTTCATAGTGTATCCAGGTCAAAATGTCAAATTATAGAACCAGCATCTCACAATCAGACTAGTTAACCGCACGATGATTAAACGACAATAACTCAGGCTACCAAAGTTGTGACAGCCCCACCTTCCCCTAAGGCGAACCAAAGAGGTTAGCAGACTGCCTGCCCAACTCTCGCCAGGACTAACGGTGCAGGCAAACACGATCTAAAACGTTCTGAGAAAATAAAAGCGCGCTCAAACAAGTCAAAATCGTAAAATAGCCAAACGCAAATCAAACCGTCGATGAATAGTGGGTGCCATGTCATATAACTCGGAAAAACATTTCCAAACCAAATAGGACACATAAACAGGGTTAAACAGTGTTATACACATACGTTTGTAATTTACAAAACAAAAGGAAGATAATTAGATCAAAATAGATATAGGGTTTTTCCAACTATCGAAGAGCTTTACAAAGTATATTAAAACTAGCTCAACTCGTACTTCAAAATATCATAATCCCCAAAAGTAGTTCCCTGTAAGGAAAACAAAATTTAATGGAGTGAGCTTACGCCCAGAGAGGTACACTCATGCAGATCAGTAAAATTCACATAAGCACATAGTTGCTCAGTCCAAACGTTCAACAAGTAATCCGAACTAACATTACATTTAAATTCAATAAAAGGATACGGACGGCTCTCAAGAGCCCTTATCCTCGCTTGCCGTACTTGATCTCGCCCTGTTGACCCTCCGTCAACGCTTAAAGAAGTAACCAATACCGTAGACCCCACTTTCTCCAATTTCCATCCACCTCACATACCCCTACCGGGCCCGAACTCCAAACAGTGAAAAATTGGCAATACTCGAGTATACCGGAATCGAGAGTCTCATTGTGAGAACCCGTAATTTTTCCAATTTCTAGGTTTTATTATATTTCTAGGTTTTCTTATTTTCAATGATTTGTTTTCTGCACTTTCTGTATCCGAAAAATTTTCTAGATAAATTTTATGAGTAAATATAATTTTTAGATGATTTTTCTAGTATTGAATAGGTTTTGAGAAATTAAGAGTGAATACCGGACGTGGGACCCACTAGTGCGAAAAGTTCGGCAATTTTCGGCCAACTAGGTTAAGTTTTGGATATTGGATTTAATTTATCAGGTGTTAAGGGATAAGTAGAGGATGTTATTTGGATTGGTGTGAGAGGGAACAAAGAGATAGAGATTCATTAATTAGGTGACAAGTGTCACTATTTGGTTGGATTGACTTGTATGACCACTATTCATGTCTTTACCAAATTAATATCAAAATTGACCAAAAATTTCCTTATTTTCTTCTCTCCTTGGCCGATTCTCTTCAAGCAACAAAAGGGAAAGAAAAACACTCCAAACTCTTGCTTCAATCTTGCTCAAATTCAACCAATCAACCGTTTAATCTTGTTTTTGTTCCATAGAAACCCTTAAGGGAGTGATAGTGAGTTGTTTTGTGAAGTAATTTGGAAGATTTAAGTGCAAGGTTGCTCCATTCCTTTGGGTATCAAGGTGAGTAGTGAAGAAACTCCTTTTCTCTTTCCAATAATGCTTAATGAGCAACCTAAGTGAGTTAAAGTGATGATCTTTGGTGTTATTTCATGATTTTGGTTGAGATTGATGACACTTTCTATTTAATTAGGATTTTTCTTTTTTCATATGATTATTATTATGTGGTTATGTATGATGTTTGGAAATGATATTTGAGGAAGCTAGGAGGTGGAAAAAGTGATTAATTGCAATCAATTTCTGTTTTGGAAGAAATCTGGAAAATTAGGGTTCCTTGGTTCTTCATTCTGTCCGAAATTTTAGGTCATAGATAGAGGCCTAATTGGCCTTAGCTCAAAACATGAAAGTTGTAGGTAATGATATTTTATATGTGCCTACAAAATTTCAGGTCAATCGGAGTAGTTTAGAATGAGATAAGTCGAAATTACTATTGCTGTTCTGGTTTTACCCGAAATTGGGATTTGCTTCTGTAATTGGTTGTTTTGGTCTGGATTACTTCCGAATGAGTTGTTGAGGCCTTCTGATGAAATTTATCCCTGTTTCTTAGCTTTCAGATGGTTTTGGAATTTCTGGATTTGGACTTGTAGAGCCTGAGTTATGATGTTTCCGCTAGAATGCGTTTTGGTGAATCTGTTTTACGTTTTGATGTGGTATCTTGCATTTTTGACCTGTTTGCACTCAAAAATGGGTAGAGTGACCTTCTGTGATGTTGTAGACCTGTCTTTTATCTTCGAAATGGTGGGTCTTACACCTTCATCCGATAATTCTAGGGCATTTGGTGCCATTACCGTAAAAAGAGGTCAAAAACTGTTTTTTTCAAGGCCAAAGCTAATTGCATTTCCGAATTTTCTGGTTTTCTCTAATGTTTGTATATGTTTATAGAACCCTATTGGGGTCATATTTGGCATTGATTTATGATTCGTTAACGAGTCTCATTGTACTTGTTTACATGTTTTAAGGCTTACTCTTATTCCGGTCATTTCCTAGCTAACTTTTGTACTTGTACTACTTTGAGCCTAGTGAACGGCTTTTGGGAAATGAGATGAATTTTGTGTGAGATGTTGGGACTGATTTGAGGAAATAATGAAGCCATGATGGCTGGAAAATAGGTAAAAACAAGGGATATGCTGCCGAAATTTTACTTGAAGGCTAGTTGGATTTACTTGTGATTTGAGCAAAGGGCTTTTGGGTTGTTTGCGCCTAGGTCTCCATGTTACCTTTTCGTTTCCAAGAAAATCATGTTTTCCACCCTTGCATTAGTATTTATTTGGCAAGGCGTACGACGTGTAGTCGAGCCTCACTTGTGCATTCCGTTTACTCGATTTTGGATATGAAACCTTCAATTAGTTTACTTTGATTATTTTAGGGTTTCTTGGCGATTAAGGCCAATCTGAAGTGAAAACTTTTGAAGTTGAGCCGGTGAGTGTACCACTCCCCTCCATTGCTGTTTAACTTGATTTCTGCTCTGCAATCTGTTTATTTGTTTGAGACGAGGGTGTACTTTATCACACTCGTTCTCTTGTCTGTTCATATGCCAACTTACTATGCAAAATTTGAATCTGTTATCTGTGTCTGCATCTGTTCTGATTTCTATGACCTATGAGCTCAGTCCTGTGGCTAAGTTATTCGAGTCGGGCCGGCAAGGGCCTGGACGATTAGATAACGAACCACGGTAGTCTGTTCGGGGATTTTGGGTATTGAGACCCTTGATTCCGGGTATACTCGAGTATTACCATTTTGTTCGTTTGAGGTGAGCGGGCCCGGTAAAGGGGTGTTTGGTGGACGGAATTCGGTGCGAAGTGGGTCTACGGACGCGTTGGTTCTATATACGTTGACGGAGAGTCAACCGGTTTGGATCAAGTACTGCGCTGGAAATTTGGCTCCTGAGAGCCACCTGTATCCTTCCTATGTGAATCATTAGTTGCTTTACTTTACATCTGGCATGTGTATCTGATTTGTTAAATATGAAATGCCATGATTTTTCTGCTATATGTTTGGTACCTCATTGAGCGCAAGCTCACCCCTTTCTGTTCCTTTTGTTTTCCTTACAGGAAAATAAACCCTTTTGGTCTGGATTTGACAAATGGCTGCCAAATTGAGCTAGTTGAACATATCTTTTGTATAGCTCATGTATTAAAACCCTAAGTGTACTTTTGGGGACTGTTTCCTTTTGATTTGGCAAACTAGACATGTATCCACTTTTGAAACTTTTGTATGTCATTTTGGATTGTAATCGCTAAAGTTCAGATGTGAATGTTTGTTAGCTATTTCGGTTGGGTTCTGACGGGTCGGTTACTATTCATGGCCGACTCCGGAGTTCATTTTTTCTTATTTTGGGTTATTTTTCCATTTTGACTTGTTTACGCTCGTTTGTAAGTTCCGGATCACAATAGATAGTTCTAGTCTGCATCGTTAGTCCTGGCGAGAGCTGGGCAGGCAGGCCGCTAACCCCTTTGGTTCGCCTTAGGGGAAAGTGGGGCTGTTACAGTTGGTATCAGAGCCTGCTTCGCGTGGTCTCTGCGCGGAGTGAGCTTGGGCCAAGTGGTGTGTGGTCCTGATTTCATGAATATGTCTAAGTGCTCGTTTGAGCGTAAGTTACGAACCAGATATGTCATAAGTGTAAAGATCTTTATCATGGGATTTGAGGAAGATAGATATGTATGTCGGGTAGGAATCTGTAATATAGATGATTTACTCTTGGGACTGGCCAGCTCGAGAGGTGAATTGTCTTATTTCGGATTCTTGTGCCTGAGTACTCCAGAGTTGAAACGGTGTTAAGTATGTGAGATTTGCATTTTGGGAACATGAATAGGCTTTGTTTGGCTGGAATGAGTCCATGAGGTTATTGGATATCTAGTTTGCATGGTAAGTGACGTGAGGGATCGGACGGGGTTATTTTAATTGGGTCTGGGAGTATATCGCCTTTACTCTTGATTTGCTTTGATACCGCTATGACATAACAGTGGTTTGAGTATTGTGCATAGGATTATCTGTCTAATTTGGCATGTATTGGTGTATTTGATTAACCGTTTTCTTGATACATGGTGTGTTATATGTGCATATGTCATTGGTGTAATTGGTGTGCTAGAATTTGATTACTTTTGTCACTTTACTGTATTTATGCGTTGAATTACCTTGGGGAAGGCCATTGGTTACTTTAAATTTGGAAGGTAAAATTTCGAGAGCGAAATTCTTTTAAGGGGGAGAGAGTGTGAGAACCCGTAATTTTTCCAATTTCTAGGTTTTATTATATTTCTAGGTTTTCTTATTTTCAATGATTTGTTTTCTGCACTTTCTGTATCCGGAAAATTTTCTAGATAAATTTTATGAGTAAATATAATTTTTAGATGATTTTTCTAGTATTGAATAGGTTTTGAGAAATTAAGAGTGAATACCGGACGTGGGACCCACTAGTGCGAAAAGTTCGGCAATTTTCGGCCAACTAGGTTAAGTTTTGGATACTGGATTTAATTTACCAGGTGTTAAGGGATAAGTAGAGGATGTTATTTGGATTGGTGTGAGAGGGAACAAAGAGATAGAGATTCATTAATTAGGTGACAAGTGTCACCATTTGGTTGGATTGACTTGTATGACCACTATTCATGTCTTTACCAAATTAATATCAAAATTGACCAAAAATTTCCTTATTTTCTTCTCTCCTTGGCCGATTCTCTTCAAGCAACAAAAGGGAAAGAAAAACACTCCAAACTCTTGCTTCAATCTTGCTCAAATTCAACCAATCAACCGTTTAATCTTGTTTTTGTTCCATAGAAACCCTTAAGGGAGTGATAGTGAGTTGTTTTGTGAAGTAATTTGGAAGATTTAAGTGCAAGGTTGCTCCATTCCTTTGGGTATCAAGGTGAGTAGTGAAGAAACTCCTTTTCTCTTTCCAATAATGCTTAATGAGCAACCTAAGTGAGTTAAAGTGATGATCTTTGGTGTTATTTCATGATTTTGGTTGAGATTGATGACACTTTCTATTTAATTAGGATTTTTCTGTTTTCATATGATTATTATTATGTGGTTATGTATGATGTTTGGAAATGATATTTGAGGAAGCTAGGAGGTGGAAAAAGTGATTAATTGCAATCAATTTCTGTTTTGGAAGAAATCTGGAAAATTAGGGTTCCTTGGTTCTTCATTCTGTCCGAAATTTTAGGTCATAGATAGAGGCCTAATTGGCCTTAGCTCAAAACATGAAAGTTGTAGGTAATGATATTTATATGTGCCTACAAAATTTCAGGTCAATCGGAGTAGTTTAGAATGAGATAAGTCGAAATTACTATTGCTGTTCTGGTTTTACCCGAAATTGGGATTTGCTTCTGTAATAGGTTGTTTTGGTCTGGATTACTTCCGAGTGAGTTGTTGAGGCCTTCTGATGAAATTTATCCCTGTTTCTTATCTTTCAGCTGGTTTTGGAATTTCTGGATTTGGACTTGTAGAGCCTGACTTATGATGTTTCCGCTAGAATGCGTTTTGGTGAATCTGTTTTACGTTTTGATGTGGTATCTTGCATTTTTGACCTGTTTGCACTCAAAACTGGGTTGAGTGACCTTCTGTGATGTTGTAGCCCTGTCTTTTAGCTTCGAAATGGTGGGTCTTACACCTTCACCCGATAATTCTAGGGCATTTGGTACCATTACCGCAAAAAGAGGTCAAAAACTGTTTTTTTCAAGGCCAAAGCTAATTGCATTTCCGAATTTTCTGGTTTTCTCTAATGTTTGTATATGTTTATAGAACCCTATTGGGGTCATATTTGGCATTGATTTATGATTCGTTAACGAGTCTCATTGTACTTGTTTACATGTTTTAAGGCTTACTCTTATTCCGGTCATTTCCTAGCTAACTTTTGTACTTGTACTACTTTGAGCCTAGTGAACGGCTTTTGGGAAATGAGATGAATTTTGTGTGAGATGTTGGGACTGATTTGAGGAAATAATGAAGCCATGATGGCTGAAAAATAGGTAAAAACAAGGGATATGCTGGAGTAGTTTAGAATGAGATAAGTCGAAATTACTATTGCTGTTCTGGTTTTACCCGAAATTGGGATTTGCTTCTGTAATTGGTTGTTTTGGTCTGGATTACTTCCGAATGAGTTGTTGAGGCCTTCTGATGAAATTTATCCCTGTTTCTTAGCTTTCAGTTGGTTTTGGAATTTCTGGATTTGGACTTGTAGAGCCTGAGTTATGATGTTTCCGCTAGAATGCGTTTTGGTGAATCTGTTTTACGTTTGAATGTGGTATGTTGCCATTTGAACCTGAAAGTGAGTGACCTCTGTGATGTTGTAAGCCTGTCTTTTAGCTTTCGAAAAATGGTGGGTCTTAGCACTTCACTGTACCTAGTGCACCGGATATTCTAGGCATTTGGTGCATTACCAGAGGAGCAAAAAAGAGTGTAAAAAACTGGTTTTTCAATGAGCACTAATTGGCATTTCGAATTTTCTGGGTTTTTCCTAAATGTTTGGTATATGTTTATAGAACCCCTATTGGGGTATATGTTGGGCAAATTGATTTATGATTCGTTAAGAGTCTCATTGTACTTGTTTACATGTTTTAAAGGCTTACTCTTATAGCCGGGTCCATATTTCATAGCTATAACTGAAGTTTTGTACTTGTAACTACTTTGAGCTAAGTGACGTTGCTTTTTTGGGAAATGAAGATGAATTTTGTGTGAGATGTTGGGACGCTGATTTGAGAATAATGAAGCCATGATGGCTGGAAAATAGGTAAAAAAGGGATATGCTGCCGGAAATTTTACTTGAAGGCTAAGTTGGATTTATTGTGATTTGACAAAGGGCTTTTGGTTGTTTGCGCCTGGTCCTCCCATGTTACCTTTTCGTTTCCAAGAAAATCATGTTTTCCACCCTTGCATTAGTATAGAAAGGGCAACGACGTGTAGTCGAGTCTCACTTGTGCATTCCGTTTACCTCGATTTTGATTAACTTCAATTGATTTATTTTGATTATTTTAGGGTTTCTTGGCGATTAAGGCCAATCTGAAGTGAAAACTTTTGAAGTTGAGCCGGTGAGTGTACCACTCCCCTCCATTGCTGTTTAACTTGATTTCTGCTCTGCAATCTGTTTATTTGTTTGAGACGAGGGTGTACTTTATCACACTCGTTCTCTTGTCTGTTCATATGCCAACTTACTATGCAAAATTTGAATCTGTTATCTGTGTCTGCATCTGTTCTGATTTCTATGACCTATGAGCTCAGTCCTGTGGCTAAGTTATTCGAGTCGGGCCGGCAAGGGCCTGGATGATTAGATAACGAACCACGGTAGTCTGTTCGGGGATTTTGGGTATTGAGACCCTTGATTCCGGGTATACTCGAGTATTACCATTTTGTTCGTTTGAGGTGAGCGGGCCCGGTAAAGGGGTGTTTGGTGGACGGAATTCGGTGCGAAGTGGGTCTACGGACGCGTTGGTTCTATATACGTTGACGGAGAGTCAACCGGTTTGGATCAAGTACTGCGCTGGAAATTTGGCTCCTGAGAGCCACCTGTATCCTTCCTATGTGAATCATTAGTTGCTTTACTTTACATCTGGCATGTGTATCTGATTTGTTAAATATGAAATGCCATGATTTTTCTGCTATATGTTTGGTACCTCATTGAGCGCAAGCTCACCCCTTTCTGTTCCTTTTGTTTTCCTTACAGGAAAATAAACCCTTTTGGTCTGGATTTGACAAATGGCTGCCAAATTGAGCTAGTTGAACATATCTTTTGTATAGCTCATGTATTAAAACCCTAAGTGTACTTTTGGGGACTGTTTCCTTTTGATTTGGCAAACTAGACATGTATCCACTTTTGAAACTTTTGTATGTCATTTTGGATTGTAATCGCTAAAGTTCAGATGTGAATGTTTGTTAGCTATTTCGGTTGGGTTCTGACGGGTCGGTTACTATTCATGGCCGACTCCGGAGTTCATTTTTTTCTTATTTTGGGTTATTTTTCCATTTTGACTTGTTTACGCTCGTTTGTAAGTTCCGGATCACAATAGATAGTTCTAGTCTGCATCGTTAGTCCTGGCGAGAGCTGGGCAGGCAGGCCGCTAACCCCTTTGGTTCGCCTTAGGGGAAAGTGGGGCTGTTACAGTTGGTATCAGAGCCTGCTTCGCGTGGTCTCTGCGCGGAGTGAGCTTGGGCCAAGTGGTGTGTGGTCCTGATTTCATGAATATGTCCCTATATGCTTCGTTTGAGCGTAAGTTTACGAACCAGGAATTGCATAGGAATAGACTATATGGGATTTGAGGAAGATAGAATATGTATGTCGGTAGGAATCTGTAATATAGATGATTTAACCTCTTGGGACTGGCCAGCTCGAGAGGTGGAATTGTCCTTATTGGATTCTTGTGCCTGAGTACTCCAGAGTTGAAAACGGTGTTAAGTATGTGAGATTTGCATTTTGGGAACATGAATAGGCCTTGTTTGGCCTGGAATGAGTTCCATGAGGTTATTGGATATCTAGTTTGCATGGTAAGTGAGTGAGGGATCGGACGGGGGTTATTTTAATTGGGTCTGGGACTATAATCGCCTTTACTCTTGATTTGCTTTTGATACCTGCTATGAATAACGTGGTTTGAGTTTGGTGCAAGGATTATCTGTCTAATTTGCATGTATTGGGTATTTGATTAACCGTTTTCTTGAATATCATGTGTGTTATATGTGCATATGTCATTGGTGTATTGGTGTGCGAGAATTTGATTACTTTTGTCCACTTTAACTGTATTTATGCGTTGATTAACCTTGGGGAGGCCATTGGTTATTTAAATTTGAAGGTAAAATTTCGATGGGCGAAATTCTTTTAAGGGGTGAGAGAGTGGTGAGAACCCGTAATTTTTCCAGATTTCTAGGTTTTATTATATTTTCTAGGTTTTCTTATTTCAATGATTTTGTTTTCTGCACTTTCTGTATCCGGAATTTTCTAGATAAATTATATGAGTTAATATAATTTTTGAGATGATTGTTTCTAGTATTGAATAGGTTTGAGAAATTAGAGTGATAACCGGACGTGGGACCCACTAGTGCGAAAAGTTCGGCAGATTTTGGGACCCGAGGAAGTTTGATTACCAGGTGTTAAGGATAAGTAGAGGATGTTATTTGGATTGGGTGTGAGAGGGAACAAAGAGATAGTTATGTATCATTAATTAGGTGACAGTGTCACGCATTTGGTTGATTGACTTTGTATGAGCCACTATTCATGTCTTTACCAAATTTATGTCAAAAATTGACCAAGAAATTTCCTTATTTTCTTCTCTTCCTTGGCCGTTCTCTTTCAAGCAACAAAAAGGAAGAAACACTCCAACTCTTGCTTCAATCTTGCTCAAATTATCAACCAATCAACCGTTTAATCTTGTTTTGTTTATAAGAAACCTTAAAAGTGATAGTGAGTTGTTTGTGAAGTAATTTGGAGATTTTAGTGCAAGGTTGCTCCATTCCTTTGGGTATCAAGGTGAGTAATGAAGAAACTCCTTTTCTCTTTCCAATAATGCTTAATGAGCAACCTAAGTGAGTTAAAGTGATGATCTTTGGTGTTATTTCATGATTTTGGTTGAGATTGATGACACTTTCTATTTAATTAGGATTTTTCTGTTTTCATATGATTATTATTATGTGGTTATGTATGATGTTTGGAAATGATATTTGAGGAAGCTAGGAGGTGGAAAAAGTGATTAATTGCAATCAATTTCTGTTTTGGAAGAAATCTGGAAAATTAGGGTTCCTTGGTTCTTCATTCTGTCCGAAATTTTAGGTCATAGATAGAGGCCTAATTGGCCTTAGCTCAAAACATGAAAGTTGTAGGTAATAATATTTTATATGTGCCTACAAAATTTCAGGTCAATCGGAGTAGTTTAGAATGAGATAAGTCGAAATTACTATTGCTGTTCTGGTTTTACCCGAAATTGGGATTTGCTTCTGTAATAGGTTGTTTTGGTCTGGATTACTTCCGAGTGAGTTGTTGAGGCCTTCTGATGAAATTTATCCCTGTTTCTTATCTTTCAGCTGGTTTTGGAATTTCTGGATTTGGACTTGTAGAGCCTGAGTTATGATGTTTCCGCTAGAATGCGTTTTGGTGAATCTGTTTTACGTTTTGATGTGGTATCTTGCATTTATGACCTGTTTGCACTCAAAACTGGGTTGAGTGACCTTCTGTGATGTTGTAGCCCTGTCTTTTAGCTTCGAAATGGTGGGTCTTACACCTTCACCCGATAATTCTAGGGCATTTGGTGCCATTACCGCAAAAAGAGGTCAAAAACTGTTTTTTTCAAGGCCAAAGCTAATTGCATTTCCGAATTTTCTGGTTTTCTCTAATGTTTGTATATGTTTATAGAACCCTATTGGGGTCATATTTGGCATTGATTTATGATTCGTTAACGAGTCTCATTGTACTTGTTTACATGTTTTAAGGCTTACTCTTATTCCGGTCATTTCCCTAGCTAACTTTTGTACTTGTACTACTTTGAGCCTAGTGAAACGGCTTTTGGGAAATGAGAATGAATTTTTTGTGTGAGATGTTGGGACTGATTTGAGGAAAATAATGAAGCCATGATGGCTGGCAAAATAGGTAAAAACAGGGATATCTGCGGAAATTTACTTGAGAGGCCTAGTTTGGATTTACTTGGTGAAATTTGAGCAAAGGCTTTTGGGTTGTTTGCGCATAGGTCTCCATGTATAACCTTTTCGTTTCCAAGAAAATCATGTTTTCCACCCTTGCATTAGTATTTATTTGGCAAGGCGTTACGACGTGTAGTCGAGCCTCACTTGTGCATTCCGTTACTCGATTTGGATATGAAAGCCTTCAATTAGTTTACTTTGATTATTTTAGGGTTTCCTTGGCGGATTAAGGCCAATCTGAATGAAAACTTTGAAGTTGAGTCCGGTGATGTACGCCTCCCTCATTGCTGTTTAAACTTGATTTCTGCTCGCAATCTGTTTTATTTGTTTTGAGACGAGGGGTTTACTTTATCACACTCGTTCTTCTTGTCTGTTCATAGCCAACTTACTATGCAAAATTTGAAATCTGTTATTGTGTCTGCATCTTGTTTTGATTTCTATGACCTATGAGCTGCAGTCCTGTGGCTAAGTTATTCGAGCGGGCCGGCAAAGCGGCTGGACGATTAGAATAACGAACCACGGTAGTCTGTTCGGGGATTTTGGGTATTGAGACCCTTGATTCCGGGTATACTCGAGTATTACCATTTTTCGTTTGAGGGTGAGCGGGCCCGTAAAGGTGTGTTTGGGTGGACGGGTAGGAATCTCGGTGCGAAGTGGTCTACGGACGCGTTGGTTTAATATCGTTGCGGAGAGTACGCGGTTTGGATCAAGTACTGCGCTGGAAATTTGGCTCCTGAGAGCCACCTGTATCCTTCCTATGTGAATCATTAGTTGCTTTACTTTACATCTGGCATGTGTATCTGATTTGTTAAATATGAAATGCTATGATTTTTCTGCTATATGTTTGGTACCTCATTGAGCGCAAGCTCACCCCTTTCTGTTCCTTTTGTTTTCCTTACAGGAAAATAAACCCTTTTGGTCTGGATTTGACAAATGGCTGCCAAATTGAGCTAGTTGAACATATCTTTTGTATAGCTCATGTATTAAAACCCTAAGTGTACTTTTGGGGACTGTTTCCTTTTGATTTGGCAAACTAGACATGTATCCACTTTTGAAACTTTTGTATGTCATTTTGGATTGTAATCGCTAAAGTTCAGATGTGAATGTTTGTTAGCTATTTCGGTTGGGTTCTGACGGGTCGGTTACTATTCATGGCCGACTCCGGAGTTCATTTTTTCTTATTTTGGGTTATTTTTCCATTTTGACTTGTTTACGCTCGTTTGTAAGTTCCGGATCACAATAGATAGTTCTAGTCTGCATCGTTAGTCCTGGCGAGAGCTGGGCAGGCAGGCCGCTAACCCCTTTGGTTCGCCTTAGGGGAAAGTGGGGCTGTTACAGTTGGTATCAGAGCCTGCTTCGCGTGGTCTCTGCGCGGAGTGAGCTTGGGCCAAGTGGTGTGTGGTCCTGATTTCATGAATATGTCGAAGTGCTCGTTTGAGCGTAAGTTACGAACCAGATATGTCATAAGTGTAAAGATCTTTATCATGGGATTTGAGGAAGATAGATATGTATGTCGGGTAGGAATCTGTAATATAGATGATTTACTCTTGGGACTGGCCAGCTCGAGAGGTGAATTGTCTTATTTCGGATTCTTGTGCCTGAGTACTCCAGAGTTGAAACGGTGTTAAGTATGTGAGATTTGCATTTTGGGAACATGAATAGGCTTTGTTTGGCTGGAAATGAAGTCCATACGGTGTATTGGATTCTTAGTTTGCATGGTAAGAATGACGTGAGGGATCGACGGGGTTATTGTTAATTTGGGGTCTGGGACTATAAGCCTTTATTACTTGATTTGCACTTTGAATACGCTATGACATAACAGTGGTTTGAGTATTTGTGCATAGGATTATCTGTCTGAATTTGGCATAGTATTGGGTTGTATTTGGATTAACCGTTTTCTTGTACAATGGTGTGTTGATATGTGCATATGTCATTGGTGTAATTTGGTTGCTAGAATTTGATTACTTTTGTCAAGCTTTACCTGTATTTTATGCGTTGAATTACCATTGGGAAGCCATTGTTACTTTAAAATTTGGTTATAAGGTAAAATTTCAGGCAGATTCTTTAAAGGGGAGAGAGTGTGAGAACCCGTAATTTTTGTCCAATTTTCTAGGTTTTATTATATTTCTATAGGTTTTTCTTATTTTTCAATGATTTGGTTTTCTGCGACTTTCTGTATCCGGACAAATTTTTCTAGATAAATTTTAATGAGTAATATAATTTTTTAGAAATTGATTTTTCTAGTATTGAAAGTAGGTTTTGAGAATTAAGAGTGAATACCGGACGTGGAACCACTAGTGCGAAAAGTTCGGCATTTTCGGCCAACTAGGTTAAGTTTTTGGATACTGGATTAATTTACCAGGTGTTGGGATAAGTTAGAGATGTTATTGACTGGATTGGTGTGAGAGGGAACAAAGAGATAAAGAGATTCCATTAATTAGGTGACAAGTGTCAGATTCTGGTTTGGATTGAACTTGTATGACACTATTCATGTCTTTACCGAAATTAATGTCAAAATTGGACCAAAATTTCCTTTAATTTTCTTCTCTCGCTTGGCCGGATTCTCTTCAAGCAACAAAAAGGGAAAAAAAACACTACAAACTCTTGGCTTCCAATCTTGCTCAATTCAAACCAATCAAACCGTTTAATCTGTTTTTTGGTCCAGATAGAAACCCTTAATGGGAGTGATAGTGAGTTGTTTTGTAAAGTAATTTGGAAGATTTTAAGTGCAAGGTTGCTCATTGCCTTTGGGTATCAAGGAGAGAGGATAACTCCTTTTCTCTTTCCAATAATGCTTAATGAGCAACCTAAGTGAGTTAAAGTGATGATCTTTGGTATTATTTCATGATTTTGGTTGAGATTGATGACACTTTCTATTTAATTAGGATTTTTCTGTTTTCATATGATTATTATTATGTGGTTATGTATGATGTTTGGAAATGATATTTGAGGAAGCTAGGAGGTGGAAAAAGTGATTAATTGCAATCAATTTCTGTTTTGGAAGAAATCTGGAAAATTAGGGTTCCTTGGTTCTTCATTCTGTCCGAAATTTTAGGTCATAGATAGAGGCCTAATTGGCCTTAGCTCAAAACATGAAAGTTGTAGGTAATGCTATTTTATAGGTGCCTACAAAATTTCAGGTCAATCGGAGTAGATTAGAATGAGATAAGTCGAAATTACTATTGCTGTTCTGGTTTTACCCGAAATTGGGATTTGCTTCTGTAATAGGTTGTTTTGGTCTGGATTACTTCCGAGTGAGTTGTTGAGGCCTTCTGATGAAATTTATCCCTGTTTCTTATCTTTCAGCTGGTTTTGGAATTTCTGGATTTGGACTTGTAGAGCCTGACTTATGATGTTTCCGCTAGAATGCGTTTTGGTGAATCTGTTTTACGTTTTGATGTGGTATCTTGCATTTTTGACCTGTTTGCACTCAAAACTGGGTTGAGTGACCTTCTGTGATGTTGTAGCCCTGTCTTTTAGCTTCGAAATGGTGGGTCTTACACCTTCACCCGATAATTCTAGGGCATTTGGTGCCATTACCGCAAAAAGAGGTCAAAAACTGTTTTTTTCAAGGCCAAAGCTAATTGCATTTCCGAATTTTCTGGTTTTCTCTAATGTTTGTATATGTTTATAGAACCCTATTGGGGTCATATTTGGCATTGATTTATGATTCGTTAACGAGTCTCATTGTACTTGTTTACATGTTTTAAGGCTTACTCTTATTCCGGTCATTTCCTAGCTAACTTTTGTACTTGTACTACTTTGAGCCTAGTGAACGGCTTTTGGGAAATGAGATGAATTTTGTGTGAGATGTTGGGACTGATTTGAGGAAATAATGAAGCCATGATGGCTGGAAAATAGGTAAAAACAAGGGATATGCTGCCGAAATTTTACTTGAAGGCTAGTTGGATTTACTTGTGATTTGAGCAAAGGGCTTTTGGGTTGTTTGCGCCTAGGTCTCCATGTTACCTTTTCGTTTCCAAGAAAATCATGTTTTCCACCCTTGCATTAGTATTTATTTGGCAAGGCGTACGACGTGTAGTCGAGCCTCACTTGTGCATTCCGTTTACTCGATTTTGGATATGAAACCTTCAATTAGTTTACTTTGATTATTTTAGGGTTTCTTGGCGATTAAGGCCAATCTGAAGTGAAAACTTTTGAAGTTGAGCCGGTGAGTGTACCACTCCCCTCCATTGCTGTTTAACTTGATTTCTGCTCTGCAATCTGTTTATTTGTTTGAGACGAGGGTGTACTTTATCACACTCGTTCTCTTGTCTGTTCATATGCCAACTTACTATGTAAAATTTGAATCTGTTATCTGTGTCTGCATCTGTTCTGATTTCTATGACCTATGAGCTCAGTCCTGTGGCTAAGTTATTCGAGTCGGGCCGGCAAGGGCCTGGACGATTAGATAACGAACCACGGTAGTCTGTTCGGGGATTTTGGGTATTGAGACCCTTGATTCCGGGTATACTCGAGTATTACCATTTTGTTCGTTTGAGGTGAGCGGGCCCGGTAAAGGGGTGTTTGGTGGACGGAATTCGGTGTAAAGAGGGGTCTACGGACGTTTTGGTTCTATATACGTTGACGGAGAGTCAACCGGTTTGGATCAAGTACTGCGCTGGAAATTTGGCTCCTGAGAGTCACCCGTATCCTTCTGATTTGAATCATTGGTTCCTTTGCTTTACATCTGGCATGTGTATCTGATTTGTTAAATATGAAATGCCATGATTTTTCTGCTATATGTTTGGTACCTCATTGAGCGCAAGCTCACCCCTTTCTGTTCCTTTTGTTTTCCTTACAGGAAAATAAACCCTTTTGGTCTGGATTTGACAAATGGCTGCCAAATTGAGCTAGTTGAACATATCTTTTGTATAGCTCATGTATTAAAACCCTAAGTGTACTTTTGGGGACTGTTTCCTTTTGATTTGGCAAACTAGACATGTATCCACTTTTGAAACTTTTGTATGTCATTTTGGATTGTAATCGCTAAAGTTCAGATGTGAATGTTTGTTAGCTATTTCGGTTAGGTTCTGACGGGTCGGTTACTATTCATGGCCGACTCCAGAGTTCATTTTTTTCTTATTTTGGGTAATTTTTTCCATTTTGACTTGTTTACGCTCGTGTTGTAAGTTCCGATCACAAGATAGATAGTTCCTAGTCGTGCATCGTTAGTCTGGCGAGAGCCCTGGAGCAGGCAGGCCGCTAACAGCCTTTGGTTCGCCTTAGGGAAAGTGGGGCTGTTACAGTTGTAAAATCAGAGCTGCTTCGCGTGGTCTCTGCGCGGAGTGGAGCTTGGGCAAGTGGTGTGTGTCCTGAAATTCATGAATATGTCTAAGTGCTGCGTTTGAAGCGTAAGTTACGAACCGAGATATGTCATAGTGTAAAGGATCTTTTATCAATGGGTATTTGAGGAAGAATAGATATGTATGTCGGGTAGGAATCTGTAATATAGATGATTTAGCTCTTGGGACTAGGGCCAGTCGAGAGGTGAATTGTCTTATTTCGGATTCCTTGTGCCTGAGTACTCCAGAGTTGAAAGGTGTTAATATAGTAGATTTTGCATTTTGGGAAATGAAATAGGCTTTGGTGTGGGCTGGAATGAGTCCATGAGGTTATTGGATATTAGTTTGCATGGGTAAGTGACGTGAGGGATCGGATCGGGTTATTTTAATTTGGTCTGGGACGATATCGCCTTTACTCTTGATGTGGCTTTGAGTACCGCTATGACATAACTAGTGGTTTTGAGTATTGCGATAGGATTATCTGTCTAATTTGGCATGTATTGTGTATTTGATTACCGTTTTCCTTGATACATGGTGTGTTTATAGTGTTTTTTTGGGCAAAAAAAAAATAGTGTATTGGTGTAATTGGTGTGCTAAGAATTGATTACTTTTGTCACTTTAACTGTATTTATCGTTGAATTACCTTGGGAAGGCCATTGGTTAACTTTAATTTGGAAGGTAAATTTCGAGGGCGAAAATTCTTTAAGGGGAGAGAGTGTGAGAACCCGTAATTTTTTCCAATTTCCTAGGTTTTATTAATATTCTAGGTTTTCTTATTTCATGATTTGTTTCTGCACTTTCTGTATCCGGAAATTTTCTAAGATAAATTTATGAGTAAATATAATTTTTTAAGATGATTTTTCTAGTATTGAATAGGTTTTGAGAAAAAATTAAGAGTGAATACCCGGAACGTGGGACCCACTAGTGCGAAAAAGTTCGCAATTTTCGGCCAACTAGTTAAGTTTTGGATACTGGATTTAATTTACCAGGTGTTAAGGGATAATAGAGGATGTTATTTGATTGGTGTGAGAGGGAACAAAAGAGATAGAGATTCATTAATTAGGTGACAAAGTGTCACCATTTGGTTGGATTGACTTTATGACCACTATTCATGTCTTTAACCAAATTAATGTCAAATTGACCAAAATTTCCTCCTTGGCTGATTCTCTTCAAGCAACAAAAGGGAAAGAAAAACACTCCAAACTCTTGCTTCAATCTTGCTCAAATTCAACCAATCAACCGTTTAATCTTGTTTTTGTTCCATAGAAACCCTTAAGGGAGTGATAGTGAGTTGTTTTGTGAAGTAATTTGGAAGATTTAAGTGCAAGGTTTCTCCATTCCTTTGGGTATCAAGGTGAGCAGTGAAGAAACTCCTTTTCTCTTTCCAATAATGCTTAATGAGCAACCTAAGTGAGTTAAAGTGATGATCTTTGGTGTTATTTCATGATTTTGGTTGAGATTGATGACACTTTCTATTTAATTAGGATTTTTCTGTTTTCATATGATTATTATTATGTGGTTATGTATGATGTTTGGAAATGATATTTGAGGAAGCTAGGAGGTGGAAAAAGTGATTAATTGCAATCAATTTCTGTTTTGGAAGAAATCTGGAAAATTAGGGTTCCTTGGTTCTTCATTCTGTCCGAAATTTTAGGTCATAGATAGAGGCCTAATTGGCCTTAGCTCAAAACATGAAAGTTGTAGGTAATGATATTTTATATGTGCCTACAAAATTTCAGGTCAATCGGAGTAGTTTAGAATGAGATAAGTCGAAATTACTATTGCTGTTCTGGTTTTACCCGAAATTGGGATTTGCTTCTGTAATAGGTTGTTTTGGTCTGGATTACTTCCGAGTGAGTTGTTGAGGCCTTCTGATGAAATTTATCCCTGTTTCTTATCTTTCAGCTGGTTTTGGAATTTCTGGATTTGGACTTGTAGAGCCTGACTTATGATGTTTCCGCTAGAATGCGTTTTGGTGAATCTGTTTTACGTTTTGATGTGGTATCTTGCATTTTTGACCTGTTTGCACTCAAAACTGGGTTGAGTGACCTTCTGTGATGTTGTAGCCCTGTCTTTTAGCTTCGAAATGGTGGGTCTTACACCTTCACCCGATAATTCTAGGGCATTTGGTACCATTACCGCAAAAAGAGGTCAAAAACTGTTTTTTTCAAGGCCAAAGCTAATTGCATTTCCGAATTTTCTGGTTTTCTCTAATGTTTGTATATGTTTATAGAACCCTATTGGGGTCATATTTGGCATTGATTTATGATTCGTTAACGAGTCTCATTGTACTTGTTTACATGTTTTAAGGCTTACTCTTATTCCGGTCATTTCCTAGCTAACTTTTGTACTTGTACTACTTTGAGCCTAGTGAACGGCTTTTGGGAAATGAGATGAATTTTGTGTGAGATGTTGGGACTGATTTGAGGAAATAATGAAGCCATGATGGCTGAAAAATAGGTAAAAACAAGGGATATGCTGCCGAAATTTTACTTGAAGGCTAGTTGGATTTACTTGTGATTTGAGCAAAGGGCTTTTGGGTTGTTTGCGCCTAGGTCTCCATGTTACCTTTTCGTTTCCAAGAAAATCATGTTTTCCACCCTTGCATTAGTATTTATTTGGCAAGGCATACGACGTGTAGTCGAGCCTCACTTGTGCATTCCGTTTACTCGATTTTGGATATGAAACCTTCAATTAGTTTACTTTGATTATTTTAGGGTTTCTTGGCGATTAAGGCCAATCTGAAGTGAAAACTTTTGAAGTTGAGCCGGTGAGTGTACCACTCCCCTCCATTGCTGTTTAATTTGATTTCTGCTCTGCAATCTGTTTATTTGTTTGAGACGAGGGTGTACTTTATCACACTCGTTCTCTTGTCTGTTCATATGCCAACTTACTATGCAAAATTTGAATCTGTTATCTGTGTCTGCATCTGTTCTGATTTCTATGACCTATGAGCTCAGTCCTGTGGCTAAGTTATTCGAGTCGGGCCGGCAAGGGCCTGGACGATTAGATAACGAACCACGGTAGTCTGTTCGGGGATTTTGGGTATTGAGACCCTTGATTCCGGTATACTCGAGTATTACCATTTTGTTCGTTTGAGGTGAGCGGGCCCGGTAAAGGGGTGTTTGGTGGACGGAATTCGGTGCGAAGTGGGTCTACGGACGCGTTGGTTCTATATACGTTGACGGAGAGTCAACCGGTTTGGATCAAGTACTGCGCTGGAAATTTGGCTCCTGAGAGCCACCTGTATCCTTCCTATGTGAATCATTAGTTGCTTTACTTTACATCTGGCATGTGTATCTGATTTGTTAAATGTGAAATGCCATGATTTTTCTGCTATATGTTTGGTACCTCATTGAGCGCAAGCTCACCCCTTTCTGTTCCTTTTGTTTTCCTTACAGGAAAATAAACCCTTTTGGTCTGGATTTGACAAATGGCTGCCAAATTGAGCTAGTTGAACATATCTTTTGTATAGCTCATGTATTAAAACCCTAAGTGTACTTTTGGGGACTGTTTCCTTTTGATTTGGCAAACTAGACATGTATCCACTTTTGAAACTTTTGTATGTCATTTTGGATTGTAATCGCTAAAGTTCAGATGTGAATGTTTGTTAGCTATTTCGGTTGGGTTCTGACGGGTCGGTTACTATTCATGGCCGACTCCGGAGTTCATTTTTTCTTATTTTGGGTTATTTTTCCATTTTGACTTGTTTACGCTCGTTTGTAAGTTCCGGATCACAATAGATAGTTCTAGTCTGCATCGTTAGTCCTGGCGAGAGCTGGGCAGGCAGGCCGCTAACCCCTTTGGTTCGTCTTAGGGGAAAGTGGGGCTGTTACAGTTGGTATCAGAGCCTGCTTCGCGTGGTCTCTGCGCGGAGTGAGCTTGGGCCAAGTGGTGTGTGGTCCTGATTTCATGAATATGTCTAAGTGCTCGTTTGAGCGTAAGTTACGAACCAGATATGTCATAAGTGTAAAGATCTTTATCATGGGATTTGAGGAAGATAGATATGTATGTCGGGTAGGAATCTGTAATATAGATGATTTACTCTTGGGACTGGCCAGCTCGAGAGGTGAATTGTCTTATTTCGGATTCTTGTGCCTGAGTACTCCAGAGTTGAAACGGTGTTAAGTATGTGAGATTTGCATTTTGGGAACATGAATAGGCTTTGTTTGGCTGGAATGAGTCCATGAGGTTATTGGATATCTAGTTTGCATGGTAAGTGACGTGAGGGATCGGACGGGGTTATTTTAATTGGGTCTGGGACTATATCGCCTTTACTCTTGATTTGCTTTGATACCGCTATGACATAACAGTGGTTTGAGTATTGTGCATAGGATTATCTGTCTAATTTGGCATGTATTGGTGTATTTGATTAACCGTTTTCTTGATACATGGTGTGTTATATGTGCATATGTCATTGGTGTAATTGGTGTGCTAGAATTTGATTACTTTTGTCACTTTACTGTATTTATGCGTTGAATTACCTTGGGGAAGGCCATTGGTTACTTTAAATTTGGAAGGTAAAATTTCGAGGGCGAAATTCTTTTAAGGGGGAGAGAGTGTGAGAACCCGTAATTTTTCCAATTTCTAGGTTTTATTATATTTCTAGGTTTTCTTATTTTCAATGATTTGTTTTCTGCACTTTCTGTATCCGGAAAATTTTCTAGATAAATTTTATGAGTAAATATAATTTTTAGATGATTTTTCTAGTATTGAATAGGTTTTGAGAAATTAAGAGTGAATACCGGACGTGGGACCCACTAGTGCGAAAAGTTCGGCAATTTTCGGCCAACTAGGTTAAGTTTTGGATACTGGATTTAATTTACCAGGTGTTAAGGGATAAGTAGAGGATGTTATTTGGATTGGTGTGAGAGGGAACAAAGAGATAGAGATTCATTAATTAGGTGACAAGTGTCACCATTTGGTTGGATTGACTTGTATGACCACTATTCATGTCTTTACCAAATTAATATCAAAATTGACCAAAAATTTCCTTATTTTCTTCTCTCCTTGGCCGATTCTCTTCAAGCAACAAAAGGGAAAGAAAAACACTCCAAACTCTTGCTTCAATCTTGCTCAAATTCAACCAATCAACCGTTTAATCTTGTTTTTGTTCCATAGAAACCCTTAAGGGAGTGATAGTGAGTTGTTTTGTGAAGTAATTTGGAAGATTTAAGTGCAAGGTTGCTCCATTCCTTTGGGTATCAAGGTGAGTAGTGAAGAAACTCCTTTTCTCTTTCCAATAATGCTTAATGAGCAACCTAAGTGAGTTAAAGTGATGATCTTTGGTGTTATTTCATGATTTTGGTTGAGATTGATGACACTTTCTATTTAATTAGGATTTTTCTGTTTTCATATGATTATTATTATGTGGTTATGTATGATGTTTGGAAATGATATTTGAGGAAGCTAGGAGGTGGAAAAAGTGATTAATTGCAATCAATTTCTGTTTTGGAAGAAATCTGGAAAATTAGGGTTCCTTGGTTCTTCATTCTGTCCGAAATTTTAGGTCATAGATAGAGGCCTAATTGGCCTTAGCTCAAAACATGAAAGTTGTAGGTAATGATATTTTATAGGTGCCTACAAAATTTCAGGTCAATCGGAGTAGTTTAGAATGAGATAAGTCGAAATTACTATTGCTGTTCTGGTTTTACCCGAAATTGGGATTTGCTTCTGTAATTGGTTGTTTTGGTCTGGATTAATTCCGAATGAGTTGTTGAGGCCTTCTGATGAAATTTATCCCTGTTTCTTAGCTTTCAGATGGTTTTGGAATTTCTGGATTTGGACTTGTAGAGCCTGAGTTATGATGTTTCCGCTAGAATGCGTTTTGGTGAATCTGTTTTACGTTTTGATGTGGTATCTTGCATTTTTGACCTGTTTGCACTCAAAAACTGGGTAGAGTGACCTTCTGTGATGTTGTAGACCTGTCTTTTATCTTCGAAATGGTGGGTCTTACACCTTCATCCGATAATTCTAGGGCATTTGGTGCCATTACCGTAAAAAGAGGTCAAAAACTGTTTTTTTCAAGGCCAAAGCTAATTGCATTTCCGAATTTTCTGGTTTTCTCTAATGTTTGTATATGTTTATAGAACCCTATTGGGGTCATATTTGGCATTGATTTATGATTCGTTAACGAGTCTCATTGTACTTGTTTACATGTTTTAAGGCTTACTCTTATTCCGGTCATTTCCTAGCTAACTTTTGTACTTGTACTACTTTGAGCCTAGTGAACGGCTTTTGGGAAATGAGATGAATTTTGTGTGAGATGTTGGGACTGATTTGAGGAAATAATGAAGCCATGATGGCTGGAAAATAGGTAAAAACAAGGGATATGCTGCCGAAATTTTACTTGAAGGCTAGTTGGATTTACTTGTGATTTGAGCAAAGGGCTTTTGGGTTGTTTGCGCCTAGGTCTCCATGTTACCTTTTCGTTTCCAAGAAAATCATGTTTTCCACCCTTGCATTAGTATTTATTTGGCAAGGCGTACGACGTGTAGTCGAGCCTCACTTGTGCATTCCGTTTACTCGATTTTGGATATGAAACCTTCAATTAGTTTACTTTGATTATTTTAGGGTTTCTTGGCGATTAAGGCCAATCTGAAGTGAAAACTTTTGAAGTTGAGCCGGTGAGTGTACCACTCCCCTCCATTGCTGTTTAACTTGATTTCTGCTCTGCAATCTGTTTATTTGTTTGAGACGAGGGTGTACTTTATCACACTCGTTCTCTTGTCTGTTCATATGCCAACTTACTATGAAAATTTGAATCTGTTATCTGTGTCTGCATCTGTTCTGATTTCTATGACCTATGAGCTCAGTCCTGTGGCTAAGTTATTCGAGTCGGGCCGGCAAGGGCCTGGACGATTAGATAACGAACCACGGTAGTCTGTTCGGGGATTTTGGGTATTGAGACCCTTGATTCCGGGTATACTCGAGTATTACCATTTTGTTCGTTTGAGGTGAGCGGGCCCGGTAAAGGGGTGTTTGGTGGACGGAATTCGGTGCGAAGTGGGTCTACGGACGCGTTGGTTCTATATACGTTGACGGAGAGTCAACCGGTTTGGATCAAGTACTGCGTTGGAAATTTGGCTCCTGAGAGCCACCTGTATCCTTCCTATGTGAATCATTAGTTGCTTTACTTTACATCTGGCATGTGTATCTGATTTGTTAAATATGAAATGCCATGATTTTTCTGCTATATGTTTGGTACCTCATTGAGCGCAAGCTCACCCCTTTCTGTTCCTTTTGTTTTCCTTACAGGAAAATAAACCCTTTTGGTCTGGATTTGACAAATGGCTGCCAAATTGAGCTAGTTGAACATATCTTTTGTATAGCTCATGTATTAAAACCCTAAGTGTACTTTTGGGGACTGTTTCCTTTTGATTTGGCAAACTAGACATGTATCCACTTTTGAAACTTTTGTATGTCATTTTGGATTGTAATCGCTAAAGTTCAGATGTGAATGTTTGTTAGCTATTTCGGTTGGGTTCTGACGGGTCGGTTACTATTCATGGCCGACTCCGGAGTTCATTTTTTTCTTATTTTGGGTTATTTTTCCATTTTGACTTGTTTACGCTCGTTTGTAAGTTCCGGATCACAATAGATAGTTCTAGTCTGCATCGTTAGTCCTGGCGAGAGCTGGGCAGGCAGGCCGCTAACCCCTTTGGTTCGTCTTAGGGGAAAGTGGGGCTGTTACAGTTGGTATCAGAGCCTGCTTCACGTGGTCTCTGCGCGGAGTGAGCTTGGGCCAAGTGGTGTGTGGTCCTGATTTCATGAATATGTCTAAGTGCTCGTTTGAGCGTAAGTTACGAACCAGATATGTCATAAGTGTAAAGATCTTTATCATGGGATTTGAGGAAGATAGATATGTATGTCGGGTAGGAATCTGTAATATAGATGATTTACTCTTGGGACTGGCCAGCTCGAGAGGTGAATTGTCTTATTTCGGATTCTTGTGCCTGAGTACTCCAGAGTTGAAACG